>NW_019214632.1:0-86001 GCF_002532875.2 Varroa jacobsoni
AGAATTACAAACCTAGGTAATCGACTGAATTATTTGTACGATGTGCCTATTAGAATACAAACTGCAATGACAGCACAGATTTGACGGGAAGAATATCCCCATAGACTGTGTCGATATTCACCTATTGCAAAGCACACGTTTGGAAATTCAAATGATCATACCATTTTGCTAACACTATCCAGACGCATTAGATATAGTCATTTATAAGAGTAAACGTTTTTAGAGGAGTTGTTTAATTTAAGAGCATAAAAGCTGTACCTTCTAAAGGGGAAAATCACGTCTTGTATATGTGTAAGGTAAAAATTAATAGGCCGGAGGTAAAAGTCTTGTGGGACACTGTATGTGTTCGGACCATTCCTGCTCAAGCTAGTAATGCCAATAGATTTGTTTTCGGGGGAAACTATGCGCCTATCTATGTTAAGAAAGAACTGTTAGCCTGGGGGGGGGGGGGGGTGCTTACTCTGTTGTATGTCTTTGGTAAATTCAGGTATATATAATAAAATATGATTTTGTAATTGTTGTGCAGGACTTGCACTTGGACCACATCCACTAAATAATGTAGTGTGGTGGGTGTAGATTTTCCTTAAGTCGGACACAAAAATTGTGGGAATTAAAAATGCGATATATATATATATATACAAGTAGTTTCTCTTGTATACTTGATGAGCGTGTAACGATTGCGCAACGATATATTGTATGAAGTATTACTTACAATACCGCTTTCAAACGATGTACAAAACAGACGTTTTCATATTAAAAATGCTCTTCTTATAAAATAATAGTCGTAAGTTTTGGCAATTGCTTCATTTTCCATACAATAAATTTAGAATCCGATTAGAGAGCTTCAGTTATTCTAAATCTGAGCCTTGTTTTTGATCATCGTTGCTACCCACAATCGAACATAGAAAACTATTTTTACGAAAACCCACAAGTCGATTATTGCGTATGAAGTTTCTATCACAAATACTATTTTTATTTCTAACGATATCTCATCTATATGCAATGTAATTATATAAAAGCATTCGTCACAAACCTCTTTCTTCAATCAACACGTATACGTTTTAGAATGTTATTAAGGTGCTTGCAATTTAGTCTTGTTAGTCCAGACTTAAAAGTTAGAATAGCGTGTACATTGTCGGGTAAAGAATTGGAAGCTGAGGTAAGAAGAGATAGGGAAACGTGATCGTACATGTCGCAACATGGGACATGGGTGTTGAAATCGAAATGTAGACACTTCACCATGATAGTGAAGGTAATAAAATGGAAAAATGGAGCTCGTCGCAATGAGAAGAGCTGCAAGCTTAGTCAAAAATGTAAACTGTCAAGTGGGAGGAACAATAACTCTTACAGGCCCTGAGTTAATTTTTATAATTATCGAATTGTAACTACTGGATCAGATAAAATCACGCGAGTTTCCAGTTAAAGACGGAGTGTCTCAATTCAAGGGCATATCTTGACTGATGGACCGAATAATATAAATCAACGGTAGGCTTTACTGTAAACTAAAACAAACGAGAACTGTTTTTGTGTGGCGTCATAGACATACGACTTAGTCGAATTCTGCTGTCGGCAAACGTAATGTACTGTAAATGCGTATAAATTGAAAATATAAATAACTCAAGTTCGCAGGAAGATGTCGTGCTGAGAACAATACAGTGGCGCATAAACTCACTGCGCATAAACTGCATAAATAAATGGCAGATAAACTAAACTTATTATAAATTATGTATGTAGGTAGGAGAGTCAGGTTGACATAAAACTTCTTGACCGTTAACTTGTTCTTGACAACAACTTCTTAAAGCTACGACAGTTTATTTGTGTCTAAACTATCTTATTTCACACTTTTCCGTATTAGTGAATGTGCGCAAATATTTTTTCTAAATTGACTGTATTAAAGGCGCTTTACAAATGATATTGTATTGCGGAAGAAAACTCCATGGCTAATTTACTAAAAAATTCGGGTTTTTTTGCGAATTTTGTCGATTTCTGCATTTTGTCATCAAGGAGTTGTTATTTTACAATAGTAACCCTTCCACTGCCAAAGAATGTGCAGAAATAAAGAATAATCGGGTGATTCAATTCGATAATCATCCGCAAAATAAATTGGAAATTGCCTTGTTTTAAAAAAAAAAAAAAAAAAAAAATAGAGTTGAAGTCCTAAAATAAGCTTCAATGATTCTTCGATGGTTATATGAGACTGCCCCCGTGTTAGCTGTAAGGGTAACGTATTTGCCCCTAATTTTAGGGACACGTGGTGGTGCAGGCTCGAACCCGGGCGTAAATAGACTTTGTTCCGTGGTAGAAGCCAACCGTGTGATGGAATGCCTAGCTTTGATACTCCAAATGAAACTTGAAACGTAGGGATTCTTTGTGTGTAGATACGTATAATTACTATTGATTTTCGATGGACATTTAAAATATCGATAAATTATGGGAATATTTTAACCCGTTATGTGTAGCAAACTATGCAAAGAGATTTAGAGGCTTCGCGCCAAGTTTCAAAGGTATTCACCTCGTTGGCTGTTTCTGTAAAGCAGAGCTAAATTCTGAATGCACCGATGGCTTTCAAACTGTCTATCTGGCGCAAAACAAATCCGCCATCACTCACAGATTTCTACGACGAGCTGAAGCTCCCATTTTATTAGCAGTAGACCCTCTAAGCTTAAGCTCGTGGTATCTAGCTAACTGCCCTGCTGATATGAGAATTGCCTTCATATATCTGCTGGTAATTAACTGTTGCTGGAGGTGTGACAAGACGTTTATGCTCGTGTTGGTTTATGATGTTATTTGCAGTCATCACCGGCTCATCGTAGCCGCCTTGTCAGCCCCGCCCTCGCAGAGACCTATCGAGTCATTTGTCTATGAGCTTATCTCGCGAACTACCTTATGCAAACGATTCATTGAGCGATTCGTTTTCCACTTAAAATAGGCCTTTGAAACTAAGTAGTCGTCCATTCGTGTTTTTTTTGTCAAAGCGAAATGCGCTAATAAAAGCCGACCACACGGATGCCGAGAAAAATAGAGAAAGTACTGCGCCTGACAGCCTACCTCTTAGTATAAGCACCCGATGATGTGAGATGGCCCTGGTCTTTCATTTGCTCCAACTGTTCTAGCCGAGTTCACACTCTTTTCTAAGAAGGGAAGACAGCCGACACCTGACAATATTCTGGAGTGCTCTGTTGGAATTGGTTAGCCAAAGCGCTCACTCAGTGTGGAAGTAAATGGCTTGAAAACAGAAATTTCGATAGTCGATACACGGGTTGTAAGCGTCCACTGGGATCGTGCATAGCAGCCAGTTACTGAACCTGAAAGGAAGGAGCCCGTCGAGTGCTGCCAGTTCTAGTTTCTGTCTCGACGTGTGTGGTCATTAACAGTTGGTCCATACTCAACAAACGACGTTGAACGGACGTGTTAACTTCTGTTCCTTTCTACAAGTAGCAATGCGATAGCACTTATGGTTACTTGTAGCTAATCACACCCCCTTAAGCCATTTACATACTTAGCCTAAGAGCTTGGAAGGAAGCTACCTGGTCATCCGAACAAGTCAATTTCCTCCCTAAACGTTGAACAGATGATCAAAGTGAACGTCATTAACAAGGTTAAAGTCAAACAACTTTCTGACAAAACGCGAGGAATGAGCAACATCCGTCCGTGCATTATATCAGTTTTACGCTTTTACATTGCCAAAAGTATTCGTCTCATGTAAAAACAGATATAATTTGCTAACGTAGCATTAACTTGCCCGGGAACGACAATTATATGTAGAAAATATGCGTTTATAACAAAAACCTACGACCGATATGGAATTTCTAAACGTATTCATTATTATGTCACTGGTGGTCACTACAAATCGATTTGACCAGTGAAATTCCGAGCTGGCAGAAAGCGAAATTTAACGAAAGGAGTACATTAATCGGTATACGTGTTTCTAAGTAACGCGGAGTCCAGCCGTCGGAGTTGTGTGCGGCATTTCACTGGTTATCTGTGTAATATCCGGCCCCAGCAACGTTCAATCCGCCTCCTAAATTTGCCCCTCCCTAACCGCTTGACGAAGGAATTTCTATCAATATATATATATATGGCTCGTTTACGTTTCTGGTCGTCTCATCCAGCAGCGTTTAAATAAAATTATTTTGACAAACATTCACTGGATTCGCTCAGTACAGCATATGGTATATCGCGCTGCACGCATCACATACGCAATCGATTTCAATACGGCATATTGTGAACTGGTTCTGTAGAAAAAAGTAAAGGAAATATGCTGATAAATAGATTGAATTATTATGTTTACTTGATACCTAAATTATCTGGATCTGTTGCGAGTGGACGCAAAATTGCGTTTAAAATACGTATCCTCACCTTTATTCAAATATTAGTTTCATTATAAAATAAAGGAAAAATCTTAATAAAACCGATAGGCATCATACATGAACAGAGGATTGGTAAATGGCAAAAATTTTGGCAACCATCCTGAATAAAATACGCTATTTGTTTCTTATAATGAGTTCTAAACAGAAACTTTAGGTCACCATGAAGGTGTTCGTTAATTTAACAACCAATGAAAGTTACTTCTTGCCTTTGAGGAAAGCAGCAGGTTGACCACGAACCCATGAATTGTTTCACCTGAAATTCATTGCTTTAACGAATTTTAAGGCAAAACTGTATTAGACGAAGCGTTAGGCAAATCGACGCTGGCATTATGGAATTGGGTGGTGAAGCTTAGTTTCGAAGTAAGTTAAGAACATCACTCTATATAGTCTCACATTACGGCCAAGCGTAACTAGGCGAAACGATTACCCTTTATATTCCTAGCACCGTTATGGTTAGCAGAACGATGAGCAAACAGGCTAAATTTTCGCGCCCTTTATTTCAACGTTGAGTTTTGTATAAAGCACATTAAGAGAATTAAATTCGGCTCAATTGCAGACAGCCTGAGGGTATATTCTCTGGTAACATTCACTGAATATGAAGCGCGAAAGATGTCACGAGCCCCTTCGAGTAGACATTCGAGCCCCTTTAAGTAGAAAATTATTGCAACGATGTTTGCTTTTTATACTACTTTTTACATGCCCACGTGATTGCACAGCCTTAAACGGATTTAGACGATGGTACTGTGGTCATGATCAAAAGAGTGTCGTTTACGAAGAGAGAGAACGCGAGCAATTGAGTAATCACAGTTTATTGGCCAAAGTCATCCTGGCTCATGGACCCAGTCCCAAGATCGAGGACGTCGTTGCACCTTGTGCATGGACGAGGACAGGCGTGAAGGTGCACTCCTTCTCCCAATTTTAAAAAAAGAAGAAAAAAATTCAGGGATATAGCCCCACCTACACCGTGGCCCGTTCAGGATGGTGTATGCTTGTGGAAGCAATTGCGTAACCGCTACTTCAAAGCAGCAAGTCTATCAGGACAAGCAGGACTTATTTTAGGGTGGGGGTGGGCAAGCGAAGACGAAAGCACGGATGGAGACGAGAAGGGGACGGATGGAGCGTGGGGGATAATAGCGCGAACGCAGTGAATGCCTGGTGAAAGAATGACAGACACGACGAGGTTGAAGGCGCTCGTGGACTTGGAGGGTTTGCGGGTCGGCAGTGGCGAGCGAGACAAGCACTTCAAATGGATGGTGGTCTCAGAATGAGAAAGAAAGAGAAAGGCCATCGCCTCTGCTGCGTCTGCAATGACGACTGCACTCGCAACACCGACCGTACTAGCAGCGCTAAGAGCAGAAGCCGTAGAACAGTTGTGGTACTCGTTGTGGCTCTAGTACATGGTAATAGGCGTAGTCGTCACCGTTGTTATACCGGGTAAGGGGCAAAGGGTGGGGGGTAAGTGCGCGACGAGACTGTGGTCGTCGTCGTCGTGCTCATATTTTCTCTTCGTCCTCGTGCCAGTTGTTGTTGGTGCTGTTGTTAGTGTTGTCGTCGCTGCAGCAGTTGTCGTTCTTTTTGCGGTATAATTGAATAGCAAAAAGAGTAAGTGTTTTAGTAGTTATCGCGCCGCAGAACGAGAAACGAGTGGAGTCTAGCGGGGGTAGCAAAGACGGCTACCAACAGCCGTCGCAAAAGCGGAGTAATGCCGCCGCCGCCGCTGCAGCAGCAGCAGCAGCGAGTGATCGCCGAATGTCGGACCGCTGTCGAGAGATGGCAAGAGGGGAACGTAGCGCTAGGAGAAGGAGCAGCAGCTTTAGTAGCCATGCTTTTTTAAGGCTTGCTCGCCTTAGCCGGGAGTACCGGCTCGACGCAAATGAATTTATGGCCACCCGAGCTCGATTCGTGTGTGGCAAACTCGGTGTGGAGCTCTGGCTGTTCGCCGACTGTACATGAGGCAGAGGCTGCTCATACTGGTGCTACTACCACTGCAACATTCATTGTTGGTGTAACAGCTTTGCTGCCGACCGTAGTAGCGGTGCTGAGTCTAGAACAGGGATGGCAAGAAAAGAAGCAGCGACTGGCCAAAGAGCGCACGTGCCAACAAGCCACATGCGCTTCCCTGCGCGACTCTATTTAGCCTAGTTACTTTTAGACCGTAAGAACAAGAACGCCAGGATCGCTGGTGCCGCCGCCGCCGCTGCTGCTGTATGACAATACTGGCGAGAGCACTTTTCTGTCAGCTCGATCAGCCAATGAAGTTGTACGGGTGTAGCTAAAGCTTACGTCCATTCATTGAGGTTTTTTGTTTTGAAAATCCACTATGAAGCAATTGACAACTCTTTGCATTCCGAAACGTAATGGAACGGCATTAATACAAATGAGAAAAATGCTCCAGAGGCGACAATTCAAAAAAAAAGAAAGACGATGAACGATGAATTCACTTGACTGAGGTGAAGGTAATCACTATAATGATGTTCCTTCAATACGTGACTATTTTCATATGAATAAATTTGTTCCTTTGAGGTCTACGAAACTCTAGCCGAAGTAACTCGTGATGCCGCTGGTTCAGGTAGAGAGTTGGCTTAGCCGGTGATAAAAATGACACTGGTTTACAAAAAGCTTCCATGAGAACTTATGCAGCGGCTGGCTCTTTCACAAAAAAAAAAAAAGTATCTCGCGTGTCGTCAACAAGCAACCACAGTGTTTGAATCTGAAATGAATAATATTAATACGATATAATTTGTCTGTGGATTTGAATCAATGTTCTAGTAGTTAGCCGAAATAGAACTATAAGTAAGCTATAAAAGCAAAGACACGACGTGACTCACCGTCATTGGGAAGCTAAAGTATACATGAATGCAACATAAGTACTTCAGACCCTGAATTTCTTCATTGAATTTGTTCGGGATGGATGTGGGACTGTGCTCACAGGTTTTCTACTAAACTGTTACATTATACAGAATAATTAGTCATCCAGGTTTTCGACTATTTCCTAAAATTTAATGAAATTTAGGAGGCAAACCCCGAAAACGTAAATTGCTGACAATATCTCATCTGCTCATGGTTGCAAAATCAGATTTGTTCAGAATATTAACTTTGATTCTTCCTATGAAAGGAAAACCTAAAATCCATTCCGTCTAGGTGACCTGTTAATCAAGCGAAAAATGTTTTTGTACATTTTTTTTTTCTAAAATTAATGTTTTTGTGTTATTTGAAGTTGTGTAGGACCACGATTATAATTACTAATACAATTTTTTTTTTTTTTTTAATAAACATCATCGTACTGTCTTATGTTTTGGAGGTGACTACTGCCATGTTCAATTGTGTTTAGTATTGAACTTCCGCTAAGCTTGCGTCCATGAGGTCTTCCAGTGGTGCATAAGAAATATAATGAACCCTTACAAGAAGTTCACCATTTCATTCATTTCAAGTTTTTTTTTTTTTAAATTCATTTTGTGCATATCTCAGCTATTAATAATGGTTATAATTTGTACAAAATTAGTTAATATATATTGAACATTCTTGATGTATGTGCTTTCGTCAACTACGACATAAAAACAGGTTATGACAAGTGTATCAGTGCGAGACTGTAGCCTGGTCATCCGAAATCGACGGTTTAGGTAGTACCTGATCGCTGTGCGGATCCATAATAGAGATGGCCTTTAAGGCTTAAAAACTGATAATAATACACAGAGACATCATTTTTAATGACTTTGGGAATCTCAAGTGTGAAGCAGTGGCTAGTTCAGGGACGAATCTATTAGCCACTCAGTTAGCTGTCTAGATGTCGTGAAAGTTTCGTTCTTTTTTTAGCCTTTAAAAACGAGTGTTCTTTTTGGACGCTTCCACTTTTTGGATTTTGCGCGTAATAACAGTTTAAATGAAACTCCTTTGTGTCGGGTCTATTTGCACTATATTCCAGCAGGTCTAGATACACGCGCTTTGCGTTGATGGAGAAATACTTTTTTTACTTTTAAAAGGGGGCTTTGAAAAACGATTTGTGTAATATCGGTTGCACACACATCGAGGGAAATCTCTATTTTCTGAACGTCGTCTTTTCCCTGGGAAACTAATGCTCGTGAAAGATTATGCGTTGTCTCCATTTTGCCGGTAGTCATTTTGCGGAGTACAGAAAAAATTAATTTTAAATTACATAACCGGATCAGGCTAACAAAGTACTTATGGAAATGATATCAAGTATTGTTTGATTTAGCCAATAGTTAAATATACGATGGCCATAACACGCGTATGTATCACTATAAAGAAGTATTCCGCTAAATAACGTTTTCGGTGCCGTCATAGAACAAATCTTTGCCAGTACTCTAAACTAGATGCAATCCATTACCAGAGATGTCAGTCAGCCTATTCCGCTGTGATGATTTTTGCCTGAGTGCATTAATTCGTATATCAGGTCGTTTGTTATTGACTTCCAATGAACGTGCACGACGCAAGATGTTTGCACATTTTTGATAAATGTCTACCGTGAGCGTTCTCATCAAACAATGGCGTAGAAATAGATAGTATATAGAAGTTTAAATGCAGAAGGATGGGTTGTCAGTCATGGGGTTTCAGTGAACGTACATATAAGAGTCTACCCGATAGTATGGTATTGTATTTTGATTATTGTTTGGTTGTTGTTTTAACGCTGTTGATGACACTGATAGTGGTGATTACTGTTATCAAATGATGTCAGCAACGCATCAACTCGTGAATGAAAACCAATTTTATAGCAACTCAAAGTGGAATAGATCTAGACTAAAGGATAAGGGTCGAGTGGTGTCGTGACCATCTTTTTTCATTCGTTCGTTTCTTCGACTCGCGACTCCGGCGTCTGATTCTTCCGTCCAGACGTCGAGCGAACGGGAAAGCGTATCCACGCACAGACGCCAGGCCCTATGTCTTCGATGTTGTCACCAGTGCCTCCCGTAGCGAATCAAATTTCGGCTCGTTTTCCACAGGGCAACTTTTTGCCATGCTATATGTTGTCACCAAAATCTCCCGTAGCGAATTATACTTTAGCTCATTGGGCGAAACGTGCTTTTGAGCTTTCTAAAATCGTTGGGCATTTAATCAACGTCTGGACAACGCAATTCGATATAATAGCTTTGCCACATAGGAGGAGCGGTACAAACTGGCTAGAGGTGACGATGTCTTTCTGATGATACGCAGCTCGTAGACAAAAAGCTAGTTTCTACAACTTTTTTTTTTAGTTTGCTTTCAAAGCTCGACGACTAAATCCAAATTTCGCCGAATGGGAGTGTAATCTATACGATTGCTTATAAATGAATGAACTGGTCGTAAGCCTGTAAAATAACTAGCTTCGAAATTCAAATATCACAATGCTAGTTCATCTATTTTAACGAATAGTACGGTCTTTTGTTTCAACTTGAGACGAAAACCTTCTCACATTTTTAATGTCGCTTCTAGTTCAGTATGCTCACTCCACTGATGCGACCAGGATATCCCGAAAAAGGAGTGTAGTCCAAGCATTACTTTTTCTTTGGTCATTTCCAATTAGACTCGTTTTTCTTTATAGTTTTTGCTTTTCTTCTTCTTCCTCCAATCAGTTTCAATCGGTAACCTTGTAAACCTGCAGATTTTCGTTCTCGAAATGGCTTATTTTATAACATATTGAAATCGTCGCTTTTCAAAAAATGTACATCGACTTTGAAGCCAGAGCTTTAACTAACAACTTGTATAACTTAGTACACTGCGATTCCCTAGACGAACGACGAGCTTTCCAATAGCATGTACGCAATACAACTTAGCCACTAGCGCCACCGATCGAAAGAACGAAATTTCCGTTCCTGCTCTTTCAGTGTAGCAGACTTTTGTTTAAGACAAATCCACCATTTCTCGCTGATGTATTTTGTAACTGCGACTGTGTCTGCACAGTTACGCCATGTATAGAAACTGAGATAACCCTTTACCAAGTGGATTTTGCTAACTGCTGGATACTAAGGCGCGGGGGGTACGCCACCATAAAGGTATTCGATCGTAATATTTAAACATGAACATGGCAAAATTTGTACCGAACTGCGATGCCGAAGGCTTCTTAAAGGAGGCACACTAATCTACATAACGGCATAAAAGACTAAAGGTATTAATCTCTAAGATAAAATCAACAAACGTGATGATATTTAACACAGTATGAAAAACCGTTTTGTAGATCAAAAAAAAAAACATTTGTAGATCAAAACAAATAAAATCTCATTACGTTCCGACCAGCAACACCATACGGTATATTGCTAGGCACTTTGGCTAAAAACACGTTGCCGACGTAAAAAACGACGTTTGCCGATGCACCGTAGCGAAGCATAGAGTCACACGAGGTCAAAGAAAAGACGATTGCTCATATATTATAACTAAGCTAACACAGTTCAAAAGAGCTATGTAGGAGCCGCTATGTGCATCATTTCTAGATGTATCCAACGCGTTCGATAATGTGAATAGAGACTTCATTTGCAGATCTTTAAAAGACCGGGTCTGCATCATGAAACGTACTAAAGGAGTTATATTGTGACTATAGAATGGTCCAAGTAGTCTCACATTAGGTGAGTCCACAGATAGGACTAAAATAAGAATATAGTTTATTGAACTTTTCCTACTTCTTGTATATGGAAAAAGAAGCGGCCTGTTTCCCCACCATCCTGCTTGTGCCTGTGCTTTCCTGTCCATGTGCATTTAGGAACTCCGTACACTGCTAGATCAACGCACTGACCTTGAAGTAGACATCTGCTATACGATGCAATAATAAACTTCAGAAGCTCGATACGAAATGAACATACATAGTTTTTTTTTTTACTCGAACAACATAATTGCCACATTAGGAGTCATATAAATATCTAGAGGTAGTAATAATGCATAGTGAAAATTGTTTTTTAGAGCATGAGAAAAGATTCCAAGCATGGCAGCCTCTACAAAGCGCCATATGCAATAATGCGAATTTTTTGACGGTGTCACCGTCATAGAAGGGCGTAGTAATTCCTTACTGCATTTGGCTCAGCAAAGGGAATGTTAATTAGAAATGGGGACTTGAAAGAAACCGAGAGCAATGATAGCAAGAAAGCAAAGAAACAGCCTAAAAACTATTTAGAAACCCATTTCAGATAAACTAGGAAAATTAATTCTAAAGAAAACGCAATAACAATCTAACGAGTGACTAATGTATAAACAAAAATAATAAAACCAATAGTAAAACCTAGAAGTAAACAAGTTTTTATCTTACGTATTGTTTTTGTTTTAATAATTAACAAGATTGTTGAAAGCAGAATCATCGAATTCAGAACCCGAACTCAAGGTTAGATTTTACGTTGCAACCAAAAATATGACTAGAGCCTTGTAGAACAGACAAAAAGATCTTCAAGGTCATACAGAAGTTAGAAAGGGGGATCAATAAACAAAAGCGGCACGATATTATGCATCAGCTTAATATTATGTTATTACCAGTAAATCCGGCGGGGTTTGAAGCTTCGAAATTCAACGCTCAGTGGCCAAGTTTCTGTTTTTCGAAGGTCACAGCGCTGTGGAAATTCCTTGAAAACTGGTCAAGACATTAAGGACGCAGGTCTTAAGAGAGAACATAGTACAGACTGGAGTGTTAAAAACCAGCCAGGCAGTGACCAGATGTCGGAAACGAAAGCAAAGTTTGGAGTATAAAAGCTATGTCGGCCAAAAATGGCATTTTTCGTGTAACATATTACAGAATCATATGCCGAATATAGAAAATACGGTGTTAAAAATGGAATTCCCATAAATTAATTCCAGGTCATTTGTAAATATGTGCAATGTATTCCACGTGCAAGAGAATAGCGTCGTTCTGGAGAGAAATCGAGTTCAGTGGGTTTGAACATAAGGTAACGGTATTATTTGCAATTAAGACCAGGGACATCTGCTTTTATGAGATACTTGCCGAAAATCAAACAATTAGTACACTCCATATTTCGAATTCCTGAAGAGATTCGTAAACTGTTGGGATGGCAATCAAATGTACGCTGTCTGATTATCCGGTGACAACGGTGGGTCTCACCGTCTTTCCCCAATTACTGTTTAGGTTAAACAAACGAGTATCCAAATTGGCTTTAACCCACTTACTCCCCGATTTAAATCCATGATACTGCCTGGCTTTCTATGGAGTAAAAAGGACAACTAGTGGGCAGGCATATTCCACAATCGATTTACTTCGAGAAACCATAAATAGATAACATATGGGCACGTCGATTTTAAGCATATGACTGTCTAGAAGATGTCAACGTGCTAGAATGAATTTGTAAAAAGTAAAAAATAATACCTCTAACTCATTAAAAATCTTCATTTGGCTTGTTCATAACTTACTCCATTTCAAAATTCGCCGGACCAACTCGTAACAGCCTATTAAATATCGCACCCGAGATAAATTAAAATAACTTTTAGCTGATTTTTTTGTCGTATGGCGCATTCATTATTCCTGGTACTAGAAGACAGACAGTTCTTCCAAGAATAAAGCCACAATCTGATCATGGACAAGGCAGAAGGCTCGTATTCGACATGAGCGGAGATCAGTTGTTGTGCAATGACTTCGGGCTGTGCGAACCCTCCACTTAGCTTAGAAAAGTTCGTGGTTGCTTGAAATCGACGTTCCGTGTTGTTACCAGTACCTATGTTTCCAAATAATTAGAATAGAGTGGCCGTGGGGCAAAGCGGAAGATCCACAATGGGGATTAGTTTGAAAAAGCTTGCAAATTCATTTGAATTGCTCCCAGAGTATCTATCGCCAATTGGATCATCCATATAGGTCAAAAGAGTTAGCTTTTATGACTTTTTGTGTCGTTATACACCTTTAAACATTTCTAAATATCTAGAACTTTTGAAGAAATTTTTGAAAATGGCTTATGAATAATTTAATAGGGCGTGATTGAAACGAAGCGAATGGAAGATACGTGAAATAAACATGCTCGTAAGAGATGTTCCTGCTGACACATGTAACCGAATTATCTATTTTCAATAGGTGACGTCAGCTTCGCGAGCTTCCGTATGTATAAAAGCATCCGTATCAACTAGAAATCTGTTAATCTGCTAGAAATCTGTTGCTTCTTCCTCACCCTGTGTGTGTCAATTGAACCTTTCTTACACAGGAAAAGTGCTCGTCTAGATTAATTTGTAGACAAGTAAGTAGAGCACTCAAGTTATCAACTTCATGATATTGTGGAATGCGCGAATACAAACATGATAAAATCTGTATCGAAATGTCTCTTGCGGGAGAGCTCAAAGTCATCAGCTGCAGTCACCAGTGTTGGGAGTCTCTGTCATAATTTTAGAATGATGCGCCAACCTCCAAAGTGCTAAAACTCAAATTTTAGGTGAAAACATACAGATGCGCAAAAATTAGGCATCTTTTAAATCCAAGAAAATATCCATATGCAAGTCCGTAGTGCGTATTTAGTGGTTTGGTAATATTTTATTCAAATGTACAGAATATTTACTCTGTTCAAACATGGAGGCCAGCAAATTAAGATGAACGCCTTAAAAATATATGTTTTAAATTAAATCCTTTAAGGTCATACGCCCCTGCCGTACAATATGGGTCGCCTGGATTGGGTGAACTGGAAAATTTTATGTTGATGAATTGATTGTAGGTAAAGTGACATTGGTGTAGTGTATTCAGCTGTTTACTACTTGTCGGTGGTACTAGCCTTAGGAACGGACACTTAATCACCTTTTTACCATAGGGGTGTTGGTTAGAGGCAACACCGTCTGCCATGATACTGCAGCGGTATGTGATATCGCACGGACGCCACTGCGGACGTGTTAATACTAAGGGCAGTCCGTGCAGCACATCATCCCGATTGGCAATTGGCTCGTGAACCTTCGCAAAGGCAATGATAATGAAATATTACCGCTTAGCGGTCGTGGGGTCAGCAGCCACCTGACACAACCACAAGAAGGGGGAACATCGATAAATACCCAGGGGCGTACAAGCCGACACTGTCTCATCAGTAGGCTCAGACCCAATCGTGACTGCGCTACGCTAGTGATTGTAAAGTACTCACTAAATGAATCGCCTTCTCTACGGTGTAATTATAAACACATTGAACATTGCCGGCCGGCAGTCCTAGAGGTACATATGTTTCGTTTTACTTTCCCTCTAGCGTGGTTGCATCTATAGTACGCTCGTTTGTCGTTTGTGTAATTTCATAGCCAGGTAGCTTTAGCCAATAGTAGGAGTTACTGCTTACCGTACGTACACAAACGCAAATTCCCCAAGGCCAATCAAAAACGTCAATAAACTCTATGTGCTTCTGCGACTCGTGTCTGTATGAGTCGAAATACTTAACAGTATATGTATATAGGAGCAATATGTGCGTTCACGTTCAGTGCCAGAGCATAGTTAACGATCCGTTGTGGAAATTGTTGTAGCTAGGGCATTCAATGGCGTATGTAATATTTCTTTCAATGTTCAATACACTGAAAAATATATTACCGATAGTGTCATAATAGGTGGTTATATTAGCTGCGTACCATAATAGTAATATGTCGTACACACCTAATGGAGGCAAAAAGGTATTTCTCGTCTGGGGGACGACGACGACGACGACGACGACGTGGAAACGAAAATTACCAAAAATTTCCTGTCTTCCATGGAATATGAACGTTCCGAAGTAGCCAAATCTGAATAGGTTTGCCCCGTTCTTCCTTAAGATCGTAAAAAAGTTTTCGAGAGCTTTTGGAACATACATTTTCCAAAGCTTGTACATTTCGAAGTTATCTCGAATGAATTACTTAGTTGTTCTTAAAAGTTAACAAGTGGGTTTTAAGATGGACGACCTGAAATACCCATTCAACCTCGTGACATATATCTAAAGATGATTTAAGTCATTCCGTAGATAAAGCAACATAGAAAAGCTAGAAAGCTCCTTTTTAGGGAACGGACATAGATAGGTGTCGTCCGTAATGAAATCGTTGTCTGGGGTTGCAAAGCTAAACACATTTCGCTGAGCCGTATGTCTTAGAGCCGAGTGAACAACTTGCGAAAGCCTGTTTGGTATAATGGTTGCATAGAATATATGCATATCGTTGCAGGGAGGATTATCTACCGAGTGTCGACCCGAATCGCCTAGGGTTGCGGTTCAACAGTCTGAGCAAGTCCGTCATTTGAGTTCGTTAGGTTTAAAGCTGTCCCACAGAGCTTAGAAGCAACTCCGCTACAAAAGGGCTGTACCGAGAATTAAGACATCTATTGGCGGTTCTAGCTGCTCCGACGAAAGGCCGGTTTCGAGAACGTACACATTCAACAAAGTCAGCTCCGAGATTTGCCGCACGGTCCAAGAATATGGGACAGAAAAACTACAGACCTTCGTGTGCAGTGGAGATAACCGAAAAATATGACTACTTTGGGTAATCCTATCCACAACAGTTAACAATTCCTGAACTGTACAAATAAGAATTCCGTTCGTCTTCGATTCCTATAGGTTCGGCCTGTGATACAATACGACAGTTGCACAATCAGCTACTCAAAACTCCTCATTTTTTAATGATTATTACATTTTCGCCAACGCTGAGATTTGAACCTAGCGTGAGAGCATGTTTATTAATTATAGGTACCAAAGGATCGTACTCAAAAATATGGGCATTAGCCGGCAAGACCACGTCGCCCCTGAGTTATGACACCTGGATTAGCTGAAATGTTACGTTGTCAAGAACTTTTTTACCGAAATACGTTTTTTGTATCTATCACATCAATAAATTACTTCACTTAATCAAATTAGAAAACAAACTTTCGAAATAAAGCTCGCAGGCCGCTTGCACCGATTCTCAAAAAGCACGGGAACCATTAACTCAATAATTAACATAGGTGGCAACCAATTCGACTCCAGCTTATTTCATCGTTCCATAGTGTGTACCCGGTACCCATGTATGCCAGTCAGTAAAATGCTACTCTAAATAACGAGCTTGCAACTTCTCTACTCGGAGTGGTCCGTGATTGTAAGGGCACTGTAACACCATAAAGCGAGTACGTAACGTCATATAAGAGAAGACTTGTGACACGCAAATATCCAAATCTCTTCAGCACGGAAAGATGTTCGGATTATGAAAGTTGATTAAAGTTGTCTATAGCGATGCGTAAGCCAGGAACACTACGGGCCTGGAAACAGAAGCATTACGCTTCTCGTAAAGGCACTAACCAGGATTTCATTTTTAAAAAGAGTTAGTTGTCTTCTTGGTCATCAACTTAAGCTTGGACATATTTTAAGGGCTAGGAAGGTTTTATGTGAAAGAACTAGCATTGTAACGCTTTAACGAAGAGCAGAACTACTTCCTTCTTTCTCCTCTCACACCTTTCCCAGAAGATCGTGTGACGACAGAAGCCGAAATAAACAATGGATTGAACCCGAAGATTTTGCTTTCGTGACATGTGCATCCACTGTTTCGATACCTACTTCTGGTTTGCTCTTTTCGATGAAGAAGTTGCAGGATCTTCCTCAAACCCATCTTTTCGGATGAGTGAAGTATACTCCACGTTGATTGGGAAGCTTGTCTATTCTGTTGATCTGGCGATGCATGAATCCATGCTGCGCAATCCTGTTGAGCCTTGCAGCGCGTCATGGGGAGTATCATATGGTATATCAGTCCATGTATTTAGTCGTATGGCTTTTCGGCGATATATCACATACATGCTCTAGCATATTACGCCCATTGCATCCGTACGCTTCCTAGGCATGATTCGGGAAGCATTTGCTCTAAATACTGGCCTATTCAACTAAGCCAATAGTCCTCACATTCTTTAGGCGGGCTGCCCCTTGGGTTGTTGAACCCGAGGCTGTGTCGAATCTAGCTCATCCTCAAATGCGATTTCATTATAGGAGCTGAATCCCAAACAAGCCGAAAGGATTTCCCGGCTTTATTCCGCGAATACAATGACTAAAAACACTTGTGCGTCTCTATGCTGATGTACAGCGAGAGGAGTAACCTTTGAGGGCTTTGTTCCTATTAGAACACTGTACATCAAAATTCAACTCAAGCAAAATCACCTTGAATTTTTTCGACAATTAAGTCAAGACTCTGCCCCTGCACACATCACCTGCACGTATTGCGTACAATAAACGGACAATCAGATATCTATAAGTAGTCTGACAATTTTTTATTGAAAAACTTTAAATAAAATCTAAACATTGTCTCGGGATGCTTTCCTTAACTTCAGCCTGCCGAAACGATAGACACATCCATCAATCTCGTCAATATATGATAGAACCAAAGATGTAATAATGGCCATTAGCTGTAAGCTTGCTTTATAGGTTTTCTTGGGCTTACTTTTTTTAATTGGGTCTCTTATCAAGGTCTAAGTGAAGGAATCACAAGCATCTATTTAATGAACATGTACCATATGATACACCATCATGTAAGATTTTCTAGAATGCCGGGTCTTTATATAAAATAAATGAGTAATACTCGCTAATATATAGCAGGTACTTTTTTTGAAATTGAACCGACCCTTTATTCAGACTTCAGAGATACCATTTGATATATTAGTTACAATAAGTCTTAAGCGGCCTATAAACAGGGGAACTTGAGTTGAAATAATCTGCATGGAAACCCTTTATTTTGATGTCTTTGAAGCCAGCTTTTGTAAATGGATCGTTTGAGCGATTGTGAAAAGGTCGAAGGAAAACACCGAAATTCATACGATAGAATTAGGGATAAAAACGGTTCGCAATGAAGTACGACCTATGCAGATTCACGTAAACGTGCAAGAAGTTTATTGTCAAAATTTTTACTTGACCTTTTTGTTTTCTCCTCATCGGCGTTATCATTGGACTTATTTTCAATAGATTCAACCGATGACCGTTTGCAACTGTCCAGATGTGCTCTATCTACAACATCATTAAGTTGTCTTGAAGACTGACTCTATAAATAAATAGTGTGTTCCCGGTATAGTGTGCCCCTCGATCGCTAACCCATTTTGATCGGCTTGAGTCTCCTTAGAAGCGTGCAACGCTTGCGCCTGTTACATGAATGGCAAGAGCCAAGAAGATTGAAGCTGTTGCCACCTTCCGTGAAACGAGAAGCGCACGCCTCCTTTGGAAGCTGCCTGTCTTCGAGATGGCTTCCTGTTGATGCGGAGGGAGCAGACCGTTGAACGATCCCTTTGGCCGTTGATGTGTTGTCTGTTCTCTATTTTCCTTACAAGTAGCCCGAAAGTTCTTTTTTCTACTCGTGGTTGCCTATTGTCCCCTTCTCACATGAAACGCACTCGAGGGAGGCGCTCGAAGATTGAGTAAAGGTGGCCCGTAGCTAAAACGACAACAACAATGGATGAATGCGAGATCGATCCCAGGAGTCGGGAGGACCGAAAGTGCTCTCCTTCATCAATTCACTCGCTGGCAACGCAGCGATGACAGGGCTGAATGAAGCGCTCACGGGAATCGAATTTGAATCTGTGAGCACTGCTGGACTGTCTACACAGCGTAATGGCCTATGGAGTCTAACTGTAGGGCTGTACCTTTATTGTTCTGTGCGTAAGTGTATTGGGTCGGCAGTTCAAAAGTATCAGTTGCTTATTTTCAAGTCCTTTCTATCTCAAAACATGTCATATTTTTTTGCAGACAATGTTAGCTTTAAATAATATTAAGTTGCCCAAAACGATAGTCTTCCATCTATCTATTTAGTCTTCTATATTATATCGATGGCAGTGACAAACATGCTTGCATCGCGTTTTATATACGAAACTAGCTCGCGAAGTCTGTTACCGTGTTTCAACAATGTCCTCCTGCTGTACCGCGTTAAAATATGGCTTTAGAACTTCAAGAAAAGGCTTTGTGTACTGAACGTACCCTGTAGGCGAACGCTAGATACCACTACCTTGAGTTCAAATTAGTGTAGCTTCATGGAAACAGGATACGCCATCGTTGAAAACAAATTCAAGCATCCATAAAATCAATGGTCTTCTTGGTTCGAGTCTTCGATGCCATGTACCGTGAACCCGAATATCCCGATAAATAAATATACTCCTAGAAACAAATGTTACTCGAAAAGTATATGCTGAACGCTTATCTAGTAAATTTATTCTTTACCTGTAATGCGTATAAGGTCTGTTTGAGGCTTCTCGCAATTTGTCCTAGGAGTGATGCCACTTTGAACCTCGTTCTGGCTGACAACTCAGATTTGATTAGTTGATCTGATTTGACCGTTCATCTTTAATCGATGTTCGTGTCATTTTGTGCGTGAATAGACGTCTGCTTGTATATGATGAAGTCGTGTTACTGATCCGCGGGTTTCAAGGTCGCTCATCAACTCGCGATAGTGTCAAGAAATTTGGAAGCATCCAGCGAAGTGAGGTGATGACAACACACGTATACAAAATAATGCATGCTTTAAGAGCAATTTCTGAGATTGTCGATGCAAGATCTCGCGTGAAGCCTTTTTAGATGAAATAGAAAACGTTGACCGTTTTAAGGAGGTTACTCCTCTTTTTTCCTAACCAAATCAACCCAACATGAGTAAAATGACTATACAAAAAGAATTTTCTTAGTCGTTAGTCAGAAAAAAAGCTCCAAAATTATGCAGATACGATATGAGTAAGACTGTTCCAATGTTTTCGGTGAACGAGACAATTAAATATTTGCAATTACGTTATTTTTAACTTAAATGGATGCGCCTTTGAGAAATGTACAGTGTTTTCTTTCATTTGAATAGGGCTGAAAATAGTGTTTTTTGACAGAGAAACATTTTTCGAGGCCATGTCATTTTCCCAAGACTAAGCCCGACCGTAGTATCTGCACTCGAGTATTTAGTAATTTTTCCCGACCTTAGTGACTGTTACATAACTCAGCAAAATGATCTTTAAAGTAGCTTCTAAATTAAGCTAGTCAGCATTATCGTAAACCAGTTTGTCGTATCATATTATCCCATTATGAAGTCCTATCGTCGTAGGACGGTTATGACATCCTTCACAACTCTCAATAGCGCCTTATAAAACAGGTGCAATCCCAGGTTGCTGATGTATATCTGAAGTTTCAATTAGACTGACCTTCTATAGAAAGACGCGGCTACAAATACGATAGTGCAGTTGTTTTAGAAGATGTCTGTAATCTGCAAAATGAAAAAACACACACTAGACTATGTATTTGGCGCTAACCTGTCATATCGGCGAATCGCTAAGTATTTATCTGGTTTTTTTCAGTAGAAACGGCTGCAGAAAGCTGGAAATGTCGAACCTGGTCTCGATATAATCACCAAAAAGGTTAGGAAGCACCGATAAAATTACCGGCGTTGACATAACTTTCTTCGACGTGGGTTTTTCTTTCGCTATTAGGCTGTTGTTACGGAAACCATATACTGGGGATTAGCTTTGTGATAAGAAAAAAAAATGGGTTTCTACACATCAAAGGTTCGAAGATAATCGGTCCTCCAAGCAATTACTAGGCAATGGACGCGACGAATTCTGGAGAAGCACGAGCTTTGTCGCAATGCCAAGATACTTACCGACATACCTCATAACCTACTTTGTTATTTGTTTCTTCCTTGTAATGCATCCATTCGCGTTTTCGACTCGCTTGCCTTTTCGAATGTTTGGATTTTACACAAATGCTGCTAAAACCACTCGTAGGTTTCTTACAGCATCTATAATTACGAGGATGCTCGTATAGGCAAGAAGTAATACCAACTTGCTTTGCTCAGAGCTTTTTGCCTGCCAAGGACACAACAGACCTCCTCGGGGACTTTACTTTATGTACTATTCATCATCTCCCGTTAGCCTGCACTTTTGTCCCCTTTATTAGATCCTAGACCTCATCCACAGAACCGGTACTAGAACGTGAGGAAGATAAGGTATAGGTCGGTGAACGAACGCAGTAATGGTTCCATTAGAGAAGACAGGTTGAATCGTCATAAGGTACAAGATACGTTCGTTGCTGCTGCTGCTGCTGCTGCATGTGCCTGATTGAGCCCGACTGCACAGTGACCGTTCGCGGACGGATCGTGTTACCACGTAGATGGTGGCAACAAAACGCTTGTCGGCACTGGCTGGCTGTCGTTCACTCGACTCAAATATTGTATGTTATGTGCTAGCGCGGCAAAGGAATTCTCTCGATGCCACCTTGACGCAAGCAAGCGGGCTTGTCCATTAACATGGATGTCGATTGACCGCCCTCGCTTCGCTTATGACTCGCTTGCCCCCCTGCCAAAGCATCCAGGCCAGCCGTCCGAAGTGGGCGAAGGCTGATGGATGAAGTCGCCGGAGAGGCAAAACAACACCACTACTATTGCTACTGCTTGGACGACGACGACGACGACGACGACTAGCCCAGCGAACGGGAGCCATTGATGGACCTCCGCGCCCCCAATGTCAAACCACTTAAGTCCAAGACACCATCAGCAACAACAATGGCATTCAAGACCTCTTGAACGAGAGGTAGCTCCTGTAGTAACCTTGCTGTGGGAATGGTGTAAGTTTGTTTCTAAATATCTACAATGAGATATAATTGATGCGGGAATAGTTTGGTTTGAAGGAATGAGTTTAAAAACAACACTATCCTATTTCGCATCATCATATGCAGTACTCTTGCTTTTTTGCTAAATATTACGATTAAGATATTATAGGACAAATTGCAAAACAAGCTAATTAAGGTAATAAGTATCTAATGAAAGAAAAAATCGACAGATCTGTTAACAAAGTTTGATTCATCCAGTATTTGAATAACAAATAACTGTCAGTGATATTATAGGGCAATGTAATGAAAAAGAACTGAAATTTTCCATGTCTTGCGTATTGCTAATTGGCGCAACTGTTTGAACGATACCCTCCAGCAGCTATGAAAATGGTCAAATAGTTAGTCGTCTTTAAAAGAACGATGTGTTGAGATTGCGGCCTGAGTCTGCATGCGGCCTGCCACTTCGATCCTTTAAAGAGATTATGTTCTTTTTTGTTTACATTCTTAGGAAGAATATTTTTAGGAGGTAAATTTTTGTGTAAGATCAACCGTGCAAAAGGATAACTAAGAGATCTGGCGTTGAATCAGAATAACGGTGCAGTACTGAAGGTCTCTGCGCGCCTCGTTGGAGACCTCATCAGCAGTAACAAGCCCACTCTCGTGTCTCAGCGGCCTGTTTAATCTACTGCAGATGATGACCTTTCATTCTACTCGAAAGGGTCCGCGCAGCAAACACGACGTCAGAAGAGAGACTTGCAGAGGCGCTTTCAACGACTGATGCTGCTCTTGCAAATAGAGTTCATGTGCTGCTATCGATCGATGCAACGAATGGGAAAAGTTCACGAAACAGCCAACGTTACCGTCAATTAGCCACGGTGCACCTATTAGCTCTACCAGAACAACTGATAGAAGAAACAACAGCAGAGAAACAAGATCAGTTAGAATCGGTAGAAGATTTTAGAAGACCTAAATCTGTTCTAATTGTTAGCAGGAGCAATGGAAATAGCTTTGAGCAATACGTCGTAAATAAATTAAAAAAAAAATGAAATTAACGTTTTCCGAAGGCTACAGGAACAGTAATGGTAGAAACTACTAAAAGCCACGTGGAGCATTACGTTACTCGCTGATATCGGACGGTAAAGCAAAGGCAACGCTTTTTATGAATATAACACGGGCTTTTCTCGATTTGACCGGGCATATTTTGTGTATCGTACTCTTCCTAACGATGTGCTTGATTCAAATCTACGCCAATTTATATTTAACTGTATATATATATATATATATATATATATATATATTTTCTGGTGGCCGTTATGGCGTTTGTCAGAGTCGTGCTACCTTCTTGGGTGGTGTTTGCATACCCATCGACAATGTGCTTAAATATTGGGAAACAAAGTCACTTTCTGTGGTACAGATATAGACAGCGATGGATTAATATAACTCTATAGCTCAGATAAAGCTAATTATTCTTTTTATAGCTGAGATTTTGTTCGAATTTTGGATATGCATTTACCGCCAGCGTCGAAATTAGGCCCACTCAGGGGTACAGAAGATGCCTAGTCGAAGGGTATGTTATTGTAATTATTCGCGATTGTATTCATTTATATGGCCCTTTCTACGTTCTGACTCACTGAAATCGGGTTACATCAATCAGTGCAAAAAAATAACCTTCTTATTTAAACGAGTCAACGATTGAGAACCAGTCAAAAAATAGTAACGAAAAAAAATAGGCACTGTGAACGTTCTCTCAAATTTATAAACCGGAGCACTGTTTTAAGCTTACTTTTAACAGCTATCGTAGATAAACTGTTTATCTTCTTTTCTCTGATCTTCTCCAATCATGAATGAATTATTTCACATCGGTCCCAGGCCGCGAAGTGGATAGGCCTTGGACAAGCGAATAGTACTGCATTGAAGCTAGATCATCTTCGGAGAAAACCGCCTTTAAGCATTAATACTATTCACAGTATGTTGAGTACCTTATGGCGTATACTTTTAAGTTTTTAGACACTAAAGTCTATGAATGTGACAACTCAAATGACGCAATCTATTATCATCGATAGTTATTTATATATTCTGTCGTTATGTATTTTTATATTAGTAAATTGTTGAACGTGTACCATCCAATGCGGACAAATGTTGCCTAAGTTTCCATCCAAGGGTCTGTGCGAGAGTAATAAAAGTAAGAAATCGATACATTTTTGTAACAAGACTAGAAGCCGCCATAGACACAGGTCTAGATACAAAAAAGAAAGGCATGCACTCGGAAAAGAACGTTAGAGGAATCGGATTTTACCAACACAGATGTTAAATGCTTGGACGTACAGAAACTAGGTGGAAGAGACACGGAAACTGTAGGGTTCTTTGAACCCAGATGGCAGGCATATTAAAAATTAATTTTTACAATAAAATGAAGAATAGTTTAACGTCTGATTCGATTCTATCGACGTAGAAAATGAAACCTGTTGATTATCAAAGGCTCTCCTCTGCATCTGCTGTAAATCCTCCACGATTAATATGATTCCAGCGTACCAAGAAGAAAAACTAAATGGTATAGATAGTTATAGGCCAAGTGCTCGGCTATTCCCATTAAAGATTATGCAACTCTTAACTAAATTTACTTTTATTCTCCTTCCTAGTAAATTCCTCTTCGCTCCTGAAAATTAGTGTCACGTCTGTTCATTAAATCAAAACGTTTATTTGCCCTCGAGTAAATAATAGTGACAGTAAATAGTGCCTCTGTATAAGGATACAATGCCAAATCCTATTACTTTTGTTTATGTGCACGAATTTATGTTCGGCTAATTTTCAAAAAAATAAAAGGTCCCAGATGCATTATGGAGATGAAGCACTAGAAATTATGCCATTGTTAAAACATATCAGTTTATGAATATATGCCAACAGATATCAGTCAACAAATGTAACATGTTACGAGTTTTCGTTGCTTTATTACATGGAAAAACGTTGGAACAAACATGAGTGGCTACATTTAATTTACGTACACTTCTGTAGACCATATCTGCAGAAACATATAAAAACAATCACAAACAAAACGTCTATTGCTCAGGTTCAGGACAAACGAAATATTCCTAATCTAGCTCCTACTGCAATTTCGCTTCAACAACGCTAACATGCGTATGTGTAGGAAAACTTTGAATTCAAACTCAGACGGGGAGAAATATTGTAATAATCAACGAAATGATCTATAGGGTCAAATCAAACGTTACTGTCGATCGAAATGGCTTGTATAGTTCAGCAAGAAACTCCTATAACGTTCCACTCATAGATTTGGCTACAAGTAAATGCTCTGAGTTGATAAAGAAAAATAATTTATGTATAAGCTTTAAACAAACCGAATTTATGTCGGAAACCGCTGCGAGGCCTTTGTATGATATCAACAATTCTCTTGCCTATTGTTGTCAAAAAAAAACGTACTCTAAATATGAATTATTCGTAGGAAAATTGTGTTTGTTTATAGTAGTGTAAAATAAATCCTATCTTCCTGCGATAACGCTTCCTCAATATAGTTTAACTCAGCTGTTAAAAACTAGTACGTTACATAATTGAAATGCGTAATAGCTTTCAATGGAAGCTTACGAGTAATTTACCGACAATCCTTCGAGGCTTGTATCATTTTTTCAAGTGTCACTTTGCTGTTTACCCATTATGCCTCCGAATCCAACATTCAGCACCTCTGACATCATTAATCATATGTTACAATAATTAAGGGCTCTACGAACATCGGTCCTGCTACTTGTACTGCTTCTAGCTCTGCCACTATGACGATTGTCAAGCGACCGTTAGAGCGTATTGGTCTGTCATCATTTGCCTCCCAATTTCTATCGCAATGTTAGCCCATTGCCTTTGTCGCTATTGATCATGACACAGCAAAACACGGGGAACGGCAAAGCTCGGTGACGGGACCTAAGAACAAGGGTGGGGCGCCTGGTGTTCGTTGGCCTAAACGGTCCTGCTTTTCGTTTCACTTGGGTCCTAAGTGGCAACGACCAACTATTATGATTATCCTGATATAGCGGTAGCAACCATTTCGGGTGTCCTCTAACAAACGGGAGTCTCCAACAGCAGCTGTACTGAATGAGCAGTCGTTGTCTTAAAGTATTTACATGCTATTTGGTTAACAGAGCTCGCTAGCCTGTTCTGCGTGGATTCGCCTAACTATGCTATTTAATATCATCCGAGTTCATCAAGAAATCTAAGTTAGCAAATAATATTAGGCATTACAGGCGGCTAGAATTCTCAAAGGAAACTTATAGTCCGATATCAGAAGTCGACGAACTGATAATGGGTCCGGTAGAATCAGTAACCCATTTCGTTTATAATGCCGCAAGAGCAACGGAATACGGATTTTGGTATTGCTCCTAAGTCCAAGAGTAAAATAGTTAGAAGTCACCAAAATCTGTGGGGTACGACACTCAAATGTCACTCTAGCGACATCGTGGCTGTCGGCGTCACAGAAACGTAAATTTGGAAAATGCAATCCAAGCTTTCGAATAATGCGAACAGACCCATTTTTGGGTAAATCACATCAAGAGCCTTAAGTAACATGTATAATTTTACATTAATTAATAATAGCATTTGAAAGCCTCGCTACTACATGGCTCTAAAACATGCTGAGATGTCTGCACCCAAATTTTCGTGGTTTTTGGTTATGCAAAACGATGAACTTCTGTATTAGGTGCAGCAGGGTTGTATCGGTCGGTGACGTAGACGAATAGAACGAACCAGAAATCTTAATTTCTGACAGTGCCGAAGCGCATTGGGCCTGTGCCTTTTTATTAAGTCACGCTGAGGAAAATCTAAATCTTGGCGATCGCGTGCAGGGAAAGTACAACGAATTTTATCGCGAGTAACGTGTATAGGATATGGAAGGGTCTATAATCGAAGTTTAATATATGATTAGGGTATAAGCTCTGGAGAAATAGAAAAGCAACTGATTCTGAAAAAGGGTCACCAACCAGCGCATACGAATTTGGCTGGTTATGGATAACTGATAGTCCCTATCAGACTACGGTGGCGGGGCAAGTTTTGCGAGTGCGTAGCTCTCGAGATAAACATTTTCAGTATCGAGGGACGATTTCGATTGCCTAAAATTTACCGAAAACGGCGAGTTCTACAAATATATCTTTATCAATGTCTATTGAAAAATCTGATTTTTATCTTAATTTGATACGTCTGATGGTGCTATACAAAAACTGAGAATCCCATCATATTTTTCAACATTCTTTCGTCCTATAGTTTTTGTATGTATGATCTTGTATATATAACATAGGCAGGCTATATAAAGCACCGGATAGGCAGCAGCTGTATTACTCAAACAGCTCTATACACTCTACACCCTTTGCTCGATGAATTCGCTTTTTACCTTACGTTTTTACTACACAATCACATATTGTGTACTTCGACTACTCTTATTATATATTAATTATTATAGTTAGTTGTATTATTATGATTATTAATTTTTGTAGTATATATTAAGCATTTTTCGACCTGGTTAAAGATAAGATATCGCGTCTACCGATGATAACCAACATGTATATGGCAAAAAGTAATTCGTAACAATAAACGCGTCGTATTGCAGGAAAATCTTGCTATATTTCACACGTCACCAGATTACGCTTCTATTATCAGAATTCTCTATCTCTCTTTTGTAGTTTTTGTTGTTTGCCTCACGGCTTCTCTGGTGGACAAGGCAATAGGGAAACGATTTTGCCGAATAGTACTTCACAGTGGCTCTTTATGTTTCGAGTTTTACGTCCGGTATCGTCGGTAGATACGTTACCCACTAAGCTATCATGCTTTTTACAAGCCTGGGCTACTCGGACAACTCTGCTACGTATCGGTCTGCTACCTTCGAATAAGCACACTTGTTATCGGTACGTGCAGGGTTTTTCGTACCGCTAAACGGTGTTTTTTTGTTGGATGAATGTATTCTATGTTGAAACGTTGCGGGACATCACACAGGGGTAGCTTTTTATATCGTACTAATAAACGTATAAGGGCCAAACCAAAAATTCATTTTTTTAATAAAAACCTTTGCTGGTAGTGGCATTTCTCATAACGGACACATTCTCGTACGACTCGTCTCTGGTATTCTATTGAAAACATTAGGTATTCACAGCCAAAATAACGTAACCCGCACCCACCAAAAAGTAAAAATCGAGTCGGCTTTATAAAAATTTCTCTCATATACTATATATATATGCATGACTAATAACGTCATACCTATCTGGTATATGATTTCCACGTAACAGGTTAACTAAGCTATTCTTACAGTCTCCGACATACTTTCGCAATGGGACTGCACAGCCCAAATGAATGGAACATTCATTTGGGCTGTGCAGTCGATTTTTGAACCGCGGTGTCCCATGAATCAGCAGGCTCAGCGTTTCCCGCGACAATTCCCATGCTTTTGGGGCTCATCTGTTTTGGACGAAAAATGAGTCGTAAAATCGTTTCTTCTTTGTCAATTCAGCAGGCTCTAGATCCCCGGCGTCTGCCAAAGCCTACTAGCAAAGATAATAAAAAAATTCTATTTTTAATTTATTTAAGTATTCGATTGCAACTATCGACATTGCTGTACTACAAGGCGAAATTGGTTACTTTCTACAGTTTTTTGGTAATAATTCTCGGTTTATCATTAGTAAACATGCAGGATCGACTGATTTCGTCTGGTCAGCCGTCGGTGTCATGTCTGATGAGTAGTCATCATAAATGTGCTGAAAGCAGAAGATTTCCTCACCTTGGCGTTGGAAAGAGTTCGCAAAGCTAAAACATACATTTCGTAACTTTTAACACGAACACGCGTATACACAAGCAACTATCACCAACAGCAGGGTCTTATCAGACTTGGTAATAATGTATTCGATAAAGCCTGGAACTCAGTACAAACGTTCCTCAACATAATTTTCTACTAGACGCTTCAAATTGCATAAGCTTAGATGCTATCGCAATGTAAGCAGGGCCGGCATTGTTTTCGAACACGTTCCAAAGGCCATTCAATCTCCTACCTTTTTAACTGGAAGGCTTGCATGTTCTTCAAACACTGAGGTTCCATGATTTTCGAGCATATCACCGTTTTGAATGCAGTTTATATTTGGTTAGCTTCTAAGATCAAATGTTCCTTATCAAGTAGTACCCAGTTTTACGGGGCTGTCTATGTGCAAGCTCCGTATTTGATGGCTACCTTAGCCAAAATGAATTAAGCGATTACATAGAAATGCTAAAGACAATTTGATGGACAAAGTGAAATATGGCGAGTGACCCAGAAGTGTTAACGAGTGAGACGAGGCAATGCATATTTGTAAAAACAATTTTGTAGTTATTACGTTTTAACTACGCAAGTATGCGGTAGTAATTCTTACATTAGCACCAATATAAAACAACAAATATTAATTTGTTTTGTTTATCTCACTAACATTTGGAGCTCTTTCTATCATAAAAACAATAATCACCGAGTTTTAATTCTACAAAAGCCTCAGATCTCAGGTTGAAGATTCTCACTATACTTCTCCGCAAGATGGAACGGGCCGTTTGAGAGAAGTCTTTCGATTATGTATGTACTATATATAGATGCAACTTAAATGTTCAATCTTGTTATGATAACTATAAGTTTAGGTAGCTTTTAATCACAGGAAGTGGTCACGCAATTCAGTTTTCCATGTCTTATTAGTCTCATCAGTAGTAAATCACCTCATCCGGAATGACGAACTTTTTTTGAGATTTTAATTGAACATTTTAGGGTGCCAATGAAGACCATAGCTTCGTATAAACGATGTTTGGGAGGAATGCTTCTATTTTCAGGAACAGATATCGCGTTATATCCGGATTTATTTGATGTCCCTCTATACCCCCTAGTGGCCTGTGAGCCTGCAGGGTGGTAACCACAGTTGTCTGCTGTACAGTGCACTGCGGCCTATCGAGTTGCGGTTAGTACTGGAAAGCTCGGAAACTCTAGCGATTTGGCGAAAGAGAGAGGTCCTATTTTCGTGCAGGGCGTTTACGTTTGAAGTGAACAAGTAACGACTTCCTAATGCAGAAGAGGGAGGCAAAAAGCGACGCTTGGATTGAGGTGTGCGCTTATATTTACAACCATTTGATCACGGCAAATCATTTAGTCATTCAGATTTGGATTGTATCTAGTGTTATTCGAAATAGCCGAGATCGATTTAAGTCAAAGAGGGAACCTCAATAGAAGAATTACATCGATTTTTATTCGCGAAGTCTATTGATTATTTGGCTGCTTCAAAGACCTTAGTACCAACACATGGTTGTTTTTTTCGATCTCAAATGGTAACATGTAGCTTATTTTTTTTAGATATAAAACGCCGTCTAAAGCTAATGTAATTCCAGCTTTTTTTCGGCGCGTCGCAGTTACTTTGTTCAATGGTGGTCGTTGGACCAGGTTACAATTAATATAGACAAATTTAATTGTGCTCCTTTGAAAATATCATACGAACGTCAGTTGTAGCATACAACTTTACAAATGGATCATTTGTTAAATAGATAATTGTGTCTGTGGCGATTCAGAGGCTAGCCATTCTGAATATCTTCTGCAATGGACGTTCTAATATGCTATCAGTACGCGATGCGGCGCACAACGCTCCGGCAGATGTATTCTTCAATCGTAACAAACTGGCATAAAGCAAAGTATAATAAGTAAATGTAACCTCAGAGAAAATGATTGGAAATCAATGTCACGATTAGAGGCCCTCGAACCCGATCTGTCCGTCGAAACTTCAAACGCAACTTCATTATGTTCCCTACCGCTTGTTTAAAAGGTGCCTTATATACTCGGGTATGGTTTTGTCATTCGTAGAGTTAAAAGAATACTGCAATAGAAAAACGTATTTCGTCTTTGGTGCTTCGGGGACTCAATTCACCTGCTAGAATATCCTGAGCCGTATGACGACGAAAATAAATCATTGTAGTATGTCTAAAAAATAAAACGGTCATAGTTATTTGAAATAGGTCAATGGGTATACTACCTAAGTTCTGTTGGTTGAAATAACACGTTATTTTCGGCTTCTTTTGGTGATGTCACATTGGGTTAGTCGAGCTTTTGCTTCTACCTCCTGATTCCTCCATGTATAATTGTGGCACTAATACCTGGTAATGAGAAAGTGACATATGTCCATTAGTGCGGCAAAATATGTAGATTTCATCAACGAATTGACGTACGAATGAGCAATTGCGTACACCCGCCTAGAGACAGTGAGCTTATCCTCTCTGTGTCACTATTAAGAATCTGCGGGTAACCTATGTCCTTCTTTTGCAGACAGTTCACGATAAAATTTAAATCGTATGCTCACTTCAGGGAACGGTGTGGATGGTATCTGTCACGAATACGACGCTAAAAGCCAACGCAGTGAGCTTCCGAAACGAGTCTCTGTCACCCCCTTCCAATGATCTTCTTCCTCGGATTGCTTCATAAAGGCCAGTGATAATACACCAAAGTTAGTTCGTCTTAACTCAGTGTCAGGGACGCGTGAAGGCCTCTTGTAATATGCGGGTTAGTCAGTTGAGTACCGGAGGAATAATAAATCAGAAATGTTTGCTAGTCTGCTTCAACTTTCGTATTACAACCTTCAAGCAGACCTCAGTCTAGTTAACAGTACTTCACTTCGTCTTCAGCGTTATTATGAATATAGAGTTGCAAGTTAGTTGCGTCGTTTTACAATCATCCGTGTTTTGGTTAAGACTCTGAAAGCTGTAGCCAATTGGCACTGCTGTCTGGTTAAAATAGGGATTAAGCTTTCATCGTTCGATATTGAAAAATCATACTTCCTTTGGGATAATAAGCTAGCGGTCTGGCCAACTACTTTTGCCTGGTCTGGTCCTACCGTCGAATCAACATCCAGGGTGGACCCAACGAGGCTTCCTGAGCCTAGCTAGCCAAAGGTATTCGGCTGTATCATTCAAGTCTTTGCTTGATCGGAAAAGGACGACGATACGGCAAAGCTAACCTCTGCTGGCTCGGCGCGTTGTTGTTAGCAAGCGCTTTCGCCAGTATCGCTCTGGGGGCCGATCCGCTTGTTGGCTTCGTGTAGTCTTTTGCCAACGCATTTGATGTAAACAACGAGGGGACCTGTCCCTTTCAATGAGATCGTTACCCTCCTCTGGCTTCCATCATCTAATGTATACATACACTGCCACTGCTGCTACTCGATAACGACGACGGCCGCTGCCGCACTGTGCGTGGCCAGTGGGCCAGGTCGACCGCGGTCCCCGAACCATGCCTTGTTGACTCGTTGTTGTAACTCGTTTCGTGTGTGATAGGCTTCCGCCAGTTCCAACCATTTTGATTCACTCAACCTATATTCTTTTTTTTGCTAGAGCACTTAACAGATTCCTTCAGTCAGACAAATAATAGATGAAACAAAATAACATCTGATTGCGGTTTTGAAGCAAAATATACACGATTTTCATGATATATTAATATGAATTGAAAATTAAGAGGCAAAATATGCACTCAAACTATGAACCCCTAACTTTGAGCCATATCGTCTTATTCGCGATAGCTACTGATAGAAGTAGTAATATAGGTTGTACTCGTCTTATTCTAATAAGAAAACGCTTCTTGGGCCCGTGTTTTTTTGCATCACTAAACAAAGCCACTCAGAGCCAATTTCGCTTAAGATTTGCTATGTATATTTCTTATGTACAGTATATATTTGAGTTTTAAAGCTTTGTTTTTCTTGCGAACTATATACATCATCAGCCCTAGCTATATGTCAGTTACGTTAAGTATGGTGCATATGCGCACACTGATGATACATCTACCTTTCATCACGGCCTCCACTGAATTCGCCTTTCAAGCAGGCCACACGTTCAAGAGTCAAAATATTGAATTTTCTTAAAAGCACAAGAACCATTGCATTTCTCGTGGATCGCTAAAGCACACCTTTTTCCAGTACTTTCCTATTATTGGTGCTCGTTACCTGAAAATTGGCCTAACAGAAGAGATCGCGACAACGAAATGTGCGTGCCTAACATCTCCATCCATTGTCAGCCCCATGATGCCTCTATTGAATGAGATCAAGCGAGCTTCGTAGGAAATTTGTGCTACCACCTGGGTCCTTTTGGCCTAGGAACTTGCTGCCCTAAGTTTTGCTTCTACAAAGTATGATGTTTCCGTAAAGCGACATCGTCTTGCACTGCGGCAACAGCTGCTCCGTAGTATTTAAAGTATTGTACTTATCCCTTTGGCACCTGTCGTTATTGCAGGATTTTGTGCATTGGATCTCGTTTAGGATATCAATGTGGCTCAAAGGTCTAGTGGGAAAGATCATCTCCATTCCTCGAGTTTAAATGGGGGTATACAAGGAGATGCCTCACCTTTTATGTTTAATTCGCTTTACTTGTTTTTTTTTTTTATCTTTAAGCTTACATTGATAAGTGCATATATTGTTTTTACACAAGTCTCTTTGTTACTATCATTGCTAAAAATGCTATCAGTGTAGCATTGAAACACTTGAAATCGAATTTGAAGTTACACGCAATAACTAAACCACGTCCTCAGCACACGTTACAGGCCAAAAGAAGGAGGGCAGGTTAAACGAACTCGAGTAGGAGCGTTGCGTCCGTATCGACAATATAATATGCAGTAATCTTACGTACGTTATTAATAATCAGGTTATTATTATAGTTACAAGGTCTGGTAACATACGCTAATTCATCCAATAGGACTGATGTGTTCCTGGTAGATCAGCCATTTAGCATTGGAGTCCAATTTAAGTAATGCAGGTTAATATAAATAGTTCGACCGGTACACAAGTCTTCACTAGATGACTTCAAAATCTGGCCGAATAATTATTGGGTTTCTGTGTTTGCCGTAACGATCTTGCTAAGAGGTGGCTTTTCTTGGCAGATACGACTGTAGTTAATGACATTCAAATCTAATGCGCACGTGTACTGTAAGCTAAACGGGGTATCCTTAAAGAAAGTACCATTTCAAACAACGCTGATTATTGGTCGGTCGGTACCGCGTACAACGACTGTATCTCTGGGGACCGGCGCTTTTCTTTATAGCCACACGCCAAACCGCAGGTATTCACAAACCCACTTTAAGCTTTGATTTCTAGAGGACGCTTCTTTGAGGTTTCATGGTGCCGTTTGAACCCTGAAGGGGGTTAAGGGGTACAGGAGCTTGATCTAACCTCAGATTTCAAAGTACCCAAGGTGCAATGCACTCATCCGTTATGAAACAAAGATATTCAAGCCGAGTCCGCGACAGACTATCCAATGTTCGGGTCGGTCTTCGGACAAACTAAAAGTCTCGATATATTTCAAGTTGAGCGAAGGATTCGCTGTGGAATAATTTACAAATAGAAGGAACTCTTTATAAAAAAAAAAGATTGTTGGGATGATACAGAGCAGAAATGGGGTTGGTCAACATTTTTTATACGTCATGCGATCGCAGAATTACTGAAGACATCGATTCAAGTTAAGAAATTAGACAGCGAGCTCACAGAAGGTATTTTTCATTAATTTTAAGAACCATGTGACCATATTTGAAGCTTTTTTCATTGCGTCAAACTCTACAATGGAAATGGCGAATAAATTCATAAGCACGAAAATATGGCTGACGGCATGAAAGCTGCTTGACAAAACTGTGTGAAAAGTTAGAATTAACTTTTCACCAGTTACTACAGCAAGAGGAAATGTTGGTAGAAGTGCTTGCCGTCTTTACCGAAAACCATGTAACTGACGGAGGTTTGACGTTCTAATCGTTTAGCTTAGTAGCAAATTTTTAAATTTTGATGCTGGCTGGATATGTTCACGTTTTCAATACATTTAGTCGTGTTTACTTACTGAGGGTACCGAAACGTTAATATGTTGTATATGATATTTATTTAAAAAGCGGAAACGAAAGAGACGATACCGAATCAAACAGGAATGGCTGTCGTTCAGCTCTCTCAAAAATAGTATTTGAATGTACATATAAGATAGTTGTTATGTCAACAAAATAATACATTTTAAAAACCTAACGTACTTTGACTCCATCAGCAAAACTGAGCAGAGATTAAGCTAGGAAAGGATAAGGTTAGGAAAAATACAAGCAAGTCATACTAAGGCAAAAATAGAAATGGCCTCACATGGCAATGGCATCCCCAGATGCAGACCACGACACTGACGAAGTTGTATTCTGTTTAGGAAGCTAGGGCCATAGAAAAGCTTCGTGCTTGAATCTCGGATCTTGAAAACGGCTAGCGAACAATATAGAGAAATTGTTCGGGACCTAATTTGTATGACTGTGGACCCGATGTCCAATAGCTAGCGGTATACTCTTCCTAGGCTGCTTCGGGCAAGCCGCCTCCTCTTTTGCCCAATTTGTATTGGCACTTAGCTTATTTTCTCTTGTTTTTCGGCAGTCTTTTGGTGGCGCCATCCGTCGTTGTCGTCGTCGTCGTCATCATCATTGTTTTTCTTTCCCTCCTTTTGCTTGTCATTTTCATCCGTTGATCTTTTGCCTCCGTTCCCGCTTCTCGATCGCCTCGCTTGCCCCGGCTCCCCTCAAATTCCCTAGATTTTCTTATCCCTTACTCCCTATATTTCTCGTTGTTGGTTGATGCTGTTTGCGGGCTGCCTGACTGCCCCCCGCCTCTCCGCCTGCAGCAGCTTGCTGCTGCCTTCTTCTCGACTGCCGATCATTCCCGCTGCGTTTTACCGCGCTATGACGGCAATGGCGGTGATGGTTGTGATGGTCAGTGCTGGTAGTGGTGATGGTCTTTACCGCCGTCATCGTGAGAAAAGCTAAGCGCGGGTAGGGGGAAAGCGAAGTAGAGAGTGATTTCGTTTCCATTAGCAGGAAAAGAAGGACCGAAACGCATCCAGGAGTGAGAGCGCGCAAGTAAATACCAGTCAGCCAATGAATCAACAGCCCCCTTTTGGATCTCTGAAACTGCCAGACCACCTCAGCTAGCCATAGGTTACCAGTTTCAGCCGCAGTAACGCTACCAATTCTCCTACGAAAAAGTTATACTAGCAATCGGATTAGAATTAACCCATATAAGGCAATAAATACATTACGATTGTAATTTTTTGTGAGAATAGTTGTTTTCGTGATATTGAGGAAGTAACGGTTTCTTCGGGCGGCACGAATGCATCTGCCCTTTTTCCCATTTTTTGCCACAAATAATCAGGTCGATTTCTTTTTCATTATACAACTTGTTAGCAAGCAATCAAAACGTTTTTAAAGATCAATCTGCCAACAGTTAATTGACAGTAAATTCGTGAAAGGTATTCTCAAAGTTCTGATTATACACATCATATTCTTACGGTTAGTCTTAGTCGTATATTCAGTTGTCAATACTCTCGAAACATAAATGCGGAAAAGTACCCACTTGATTAGCTCACATCCGATCTACTTGTGCTTAGTCCCCATATATTAATACTATTGCTGGGTTGAGGTAAGTGAGTAGACCCACAAACCGTTGCTTTTCTTTCTATTAGAGATTAGGCAAATTATCACAACGTGTTGAGCACGCGATAACAAAAAAAAAACGCGATTTTGCCTTGTCGAGTTCGCTGATCACTTCAGAAAGTTTATATCATCTACGGATTTATTACGTGATTCCCTTTAAGGCATTACGGAGAACCAGAAATAGCGAAATGCTGAATGCTAACAACCCCTCGTTTGATTAGTATACAGTAAATAGATAGATAAGCACGGTAACTGCATCATAATAATAATATAATAATATTTCTGTCGATTGCTTGACCCAGGGCAGTCATTTGGCTTATGTCTCATGTAAATTAGAATGCTGACTCGGCGCGAGCTCTTCAGCGTGTCAACCTTTTACTCGACAGCAAAAAAGAGAGTTGAAGAACGCCTTCTCGCAGTACTCGGTGGCCAATGCGGTAGGCAATAAAACAAAGTACAAATAAAAAGTCGCAAGTAAAGTCACTAGTCCCGCTCCCTGCCCCTCACCCGCCGTCCCTCGAGGGCTGACGGGGCAAAGTCCAGGCCGGAATAGAGGAGGAGCAAAGGAGCAGGAGGGGGAGAAAGGAGGCTCACTCATTCTTGCAATGTCGAATGAGGAAGAAGCTGCAGCAGATACTCGACCTGGTAGCAGCGGCATTGAGATCGTCGACGACCGGCCGAGGAGAGGGACTCACTGCGCTCGTACGCGAGGGTAGACAGCTATGACAAATGCCACCACCTTTGCTTTCTGATGAGTTTTGCTACACCCGCCAACCTATCTCCTCTATGGAACAGCCACCCCCAGCAGATCCCCACTAGACCTATTGCATTTCTACTCTTGTGCACCAGTTTTCCTGGCGTCGACTCTGCCGCTGCTCGCGTTGAGCAAGGTACAGGAGCAGCGAAACACACAAAAGAAATATCGAAGTAGGGAGCAATAGAAGTGAAAGAAGTCGCTAGAGAATGGAAGGATGGCCAAATAAATTTGAGCCATTTATTCATTCATTCAGATCGAGCGAAACAGGGGCCGACACAGAAGCGAAGTTATTGTTGCTTCTGAATCAACCAAGTTGCTTCTTTCCCATCCTTGGCTAGCGGCCGACTTACTGTCTCCAGTTCACTGCAGTAGTTCAATGCTTCGATACCAATCTATGGACAAAGTTGACCACATCTGATGCTACATGATATTCTAGGCCTGAATCTTGTGAAACTGATCATTTCGAATACTAACGCGGTCAGTTCGGATGTTTTAAAAGATGTATTTGCTGTCTGTCATTGCAGCTAACAATGTTCGGGCTACCGTATTTGCTAACAATTTCGTTTTTAGCAATTCACTGCAAATATGGAAAATATAAAACCTTTTGCCAATTACTACTTGTTTGCTTGGTTTAAGCTATGAAAACTTGTGTAAGTTAAAAAAAGCACACAATACATTTCACCACAATAAAATCATAAGAAGAAACCGGCATTTTCATGTTCCATAAATCTGACTCTCCACATTAACTCCGAATTTACAAATGACTCCGTTTTGTTTATCAAAAAAATGTGCACTCTGTCCTCCAACAGTTCCCGCATATTGGACCCTAAACTTTAATCCAAGACGCACATTTCCGCTTGGCTTTACCAGCAAAAGCTCGATACTTGTCCTTATTTCTCCAGATGTTCAGCTTACCCTGTTCTTATACATTCGAGCAGAAGTAGCAGAAAAACCAAAAATACAACAACTTCTGAAAGCTGTCGGAACTAAGGATTACGGTATACGTATCGTCGTCCGAGCTGTCAACTGCTTGCTTTACTTAACGTTCTGCATTCCTACAAGGGCAAGGCATTGCGGGGTCACAGATGCCGCTCTGAAGTTTGTTCAGAGATTGTACATGACCACTTACAGGCCCCAAATCACCATGAAACTTTGGTTCGTATGTTTCTATCTGTATTGGAAGTTTTGGGGTATATGAAGCTCATTTTTCAATATTTTGAAGGACAGACAGTTCATAAAGCATGGCTGCATTGTGTACACAGCGCACGAGTAGTAAAGTGTTCATATATATTGGAACTCCTTAATGGTTTATTTGTTAGCATTGTTATGAAAAGGGAGGCGGCTATTTGTTTTTTTTTTTTTTTTATATATTTCGATGGGTGTCTGTGAAGATCGGCGCTTAGATTTTATACATTTAGCTTTTGTTCTTGGTCAGCTAGTGACATTAGTAATTAGGCCTTTAATACAGATTCGATGTGAAACTGGTAAGAAGATAAACGAATGTAATTAACTGTTCTCCGCTGCCAACAACTGCGTTTCAGACGAGGGCCGCGAAGTTCAGCAAAACCTAAGTTAAAATGAAATTTTATTAAATATGATTATGACACTGTTAGCGACAATTTCTACAGTATAGAATGCGCCACTCAGTGGATTAGGCCTAGCTGTAACTATCAAAAGAAGGTTTAGAAAGGACGTAATGGATCACGATAGTCAGAAGCGCTAATTGGCGTAAGGAGCAAAGTACCTAAAGGAAGGAATCAAATATAAGTAATTCGGGTTATCTATATCTAGAATTAGAGTATATTTATCGTAGCAGTGCATAAATCCACAATGACAACCGCTTGTCAGGGCTACTTTGTAGTTACCGGCCAAGAGTGATATCCTATTATATAATAGTGTAGATTGTACGGAAGTGTGTCTGTCTAGTTATCATGGTTGTCTGTAACGAAAGTATAGAGAGTACGGGCTTGCGTGCTAAACCTAAGGACACATGAGTTGGCCTAGGCCCAAAGCCGCGTGCAGGCTCATTTCGTTTTGTCCTAGTGAGAGCTAGCCATCCAAAGCAATGTTTAACAGGCTTGAAAGCCATGACATACATATATAGGGTGTGGTACAAGTAGAACTCAAGTTGAAAGTAAGTAATGTTGGACCGTAAATTGCATTTTTCTTCAATTGTGTTCTTAAATATAGGTCTACTCTTGCCTTACCTTTTACATTCGTTTTTCATTCTCCTTTAGAGTATGACACCAGTGCGTAATCGTTGAATAAATGTTAGGATTTGCTGATATAGTAGCGTTGAAGTTAGTGCCAACGATATCTGCGTTTGATTACGGTCCTCGTTGTATGGAAAGGACAATATCTATAGTTGGAAATCGATAAAATTAAGCATGCCAGTCCCATTCAATCCGGTATATCAAAAGAGTTTATTTTACGTTAATAAACAGGTTGATCCTTGTGACGTATACATGGGAACATATCTTGCCTAAAACTAGCTAGGTTGATTAAAACTACGTTTTAAAGATTTAGAAGTAACTACTCCGAAGAGCTCAGCCAATCGCTAGACCAATTGACTCGTGTATGTTTGTTATCTCTTATCGTTTGTCTTGAGCACTTTTACTCGAGTAATTACATAGGACGCGTGCAACGAAATTCTGTTAAAATAACTTCATTATAAATTGTACATTAACCGTAACTTTAGTTTGAGAACCTGCTTTTGATGTAGCTGCTAAGTGAATCCTGGCCAGTTTATGGCTGGCCACATTAGAAGAAGCTCAGGCAATATGCTCAGTTACTCTAGAATGGTGGCAAAATGAAAATCGATGCCAAAAGAATCAAATTTTTACGAAGAAAATGTATTGCGTTATGTACATTTGTTGCACGAGGTCAACGGGAAAATTAAAACCCGGACACCGACATAAAGGACACGAAATAACGTCATAACCCTAACGATTTAAAAGTTTAAATCAGCCGTTCCGTCAGCATTTCCTTTTTTAGTTTCACTTTAGGACAGTAACAAAACGAAATGTTATTTAGAGTAGAAAACACCTTAATACTAACTCTAGACGATTACAGCGGTTTGCTTTCCTCCATTCAGTATGCAACAAAGATTATAGGTAAAGTTGAACCTACGTCTCTGAATAAGTTTATAAAACTCTGCATCCTGTTAATAATTTAATCAGAACTACGGGAGCCACGCATTGCCGAATACATTTGAGCCGCCACTTCGTATTTTCGCCAATACGCCGTATGGAACTCAGCCATGAGGGCGGTCACAATTTTTCTACTGTATCTTTCAAGATTCTGCACTATGAAAACAGTACATTATAATCGTGACTGTGCCGCCTGCAGGAGGCCGACAGCCTTACAGACTTCTGTAAATTAGTCTAGAAGGGCAATTCGGAGCACAAACATTGTCGCCCCAATTATCTAGTGCTAAGTACGGCAAAAAGACTTTACCAAGACGGGAGACACGTGATGATATAATTGAAGCGTTAAGTTTGAACTAAGCCCAAATGTTAATTATTATATACTTGAATGAAGTTTTAATTCCTCATGGTTCCGTAGAGTGCCGCTGCGACATCAACTAGACGACACAGAAACAGAATCTCGTTCTCCGATTATAGTGGTGGTGTGTTATCAGTGATGTTGTTTTTGTTGTAGCTACTGCTGTTTAATATGGCTAGCATCAGCCCAAAGAGAGAGATGTGCCGTTCATCAGAAAGTCGACAGTCGCGTCATTTGTGCCTTGTGTACGCTCGAACCGCTGTTAGTCTATCTTTGCGGTTTAATCAGTCGGCGTTCCTCGAGCCGGTGACGCATAACTCCAATGAACGAACAAGCTATCGTTCAGCAAATGTTGAGGGAGGATGAGGTGAAGCCATTTTTGACTTGATCTTCGGAAGAGCCAACGAAAGAGCGCTAGGGGGGACGACCATTTCGACGAAGTGTATAAGAGCTACGCGACGAAGGCGATATGTACATGAGCAGTAGTCAGCTTCAGGCAATTCCACGGAGACAAGAGCTTCATCTTCCTATGCGCCTGCTAACACGCAAGTGTCTCCAGCGCAGCTTGACCAGCCGTTGGGAGTTTGGCGTCATATAAGAACAGTTCTCTGAGCACAAACCTCCCTCGCTCGTAACTTCTAAGGGGATATTGCATTACGCCTTACCCTTGTAACGCGTCTAGTCATTTCAGTCCAACTGTTACTTCTACGATATTTAACTTACTTTGTACAATAGCCTCATAGAAAATCGGCAGCGTTTGCCGAGGAAACAATTTTCTGCATGTCCATACGCCTATGAAAGCAGTGACTTTATCACACGCGGGCAAAAACAATGCATGCACGTATTTATATATAGTAAACACCGAAAAACAAACTTCCATAGCCTTTGCATTGGTCTGTAAATGCATAATGGATCTGATAGCTCAACATGATGCACTAGCATGTTTTCAACAGCTCATTTTGCCAAAAAAATACGCAATAGAAATAATGCCATAATTTGGCATTATTTCATTTTTGCCCTAGGCAATTCCCATAGTGGTTGCGTGCTGAATCAATTCTTAAACATCGATCAATTGTATCCCCAAAGGAGCGGAGAGCCTATTGATACAGCTGGGCTCGATTATTTATGTCTACAGAGAAAAAAGAGCTCAGTCTTCAAGGTGACCTCGGTGACACTCCAGCGAATATCCAGTCAATCTAGGAAACCTTTGCGGCATAATAGGCGATCGCTAGTGTCACTTGTTGACGTCAAATAGATGGAACAATTATCGCTTCATTAGTTTGTTTGAAGCCATCCATTGCCGAAGACGGACTCATTTAGTAGCTTCGCCAGAGCAACGACGACTCAAACGCGCAATATCGAATACTAATAATATGCAGACTGGAAATTAGTAAATTTTAGAATAGGGAAAACAGATACATACGCTTATATTGTCAAATCTCTTAGAACCTCAAATTTCGCAAGGACATTGAGGATTGAGAACGTAGGTTATTGATCAACGCGTCATTTATGAGAACGGGGCCTCCCCTACCAACAACCGACAAACGGATCGAAACTACCCTATAATTTGCCACTTAAAGCTAAGTTCAACTAACTGAACAGAGTGCAGCGAATGAGAACTAACCCTTTAGAGCCTTTCTATAGCTTCAGTCGGTTTTCTTCTTCCTCGCTTATTGCTTGCTACCTTCAACATGTCTGTCAAAGACCATAGTGCTCATGAAAAAACCTGGTGTTTCACTAAATGCAAGTAGCTTCCACAGTTTAAAAATAACGCCCAGAGCATTAACCCAGTTAGTGTGGGCTTATTATTTGAAAGTTTCTAGTGCTCATAAATCGGTTCTGATTATTGCAATTAACAACCCAGTAGTGAGATGAGTCCCCCGCAAAAAATGAAAAATTGAAGACGGGTGTAATCGCTTCGAGCTCAAATGCTGCAGGAACCTGGGATATAATGTTTAGGGCTATAAACATTCGACAGTTTCTCATGGTCACTACAGTTATATTGCCCCATGTCAATTTGCAACGACAATTTGGATATCACAAGTTTTAAGTTACCTACAATTCGAATTGGCAATTTTATTTTATGGAATATGTTTTCTAGTTAGCCAACTCCCTGTTCTGATTTACTCGCACCTAATCATTGCATTGAAATCATTTTGTCTCTGACCAGATCTCAATAAATCTGGTTGAGAAAAATCAATTTCCTTGAATTTCTATAGCAGTTTTAATCTTGTGCACCTTAGCCGTTCCAAGGGGTAGTTTAAACGGTTGACCTCGCCGTTCGTAGAAGCTTGACTGGTCTGCCTTTGCTTTTCATTCAGTTTTCATGCAATAAATAAGAAAGGCTTGGTCTATAAACGCTCAATAAAATTGATTCAATTTGGGATTGGTTTTTCCACCAAGGGCGGTCATAGATATTAGTTGTGTCTTCTATTTGATGCTTCTGTCACTTTTGCTTTTGGAAATTTCGATGCGGAAGATGCTCGCTTGATTGTAGATGTTGATCAATTATAAAAAAAAGTTGATGAAAAATTATTGTGATAGTCGAGCAAGAACCAAACGTTTACCACCGCTAAAGGGTTTCGAGAAAGCTGGCTACAAATAGAAGCTCGATGTTTAGGTGTCACACGCAGGACGCTTTGCTTCATTTTATTTGCATGCTATTCAAATTTACAGAAATGCAACGAAGTCAAGCTATTTGTAAAGCGGTTGATTACAAGTGACGAAAGCATGTGTGATGAAAAAAAAGTTAAGAATACACAAAAAAGAAAAATGTGCTCCACGACCTATGTTGAAACCTGATTAATGCCGAAGTGGCAAGACTGCAACAGAATCATGCTTCACGGGTTGCTGCCGCCTACAGAAACGATTGATTCAAACCTCTACTGCCAACGACTAACAAAACTATAACAAACTATAATCTCTCTTTGCACAAACTTGAAAAAAAAAAATCAACTGAAACTATCGAGCAGAGAAAACGTCGTTTCTCGCTATAACACATAGGTCTTTAGATATTCGGTAAAGAATGAAACAATTTAGATAGGAAATTGTAATGCATCTATTGTATGGTCCGAATCTTCTATAATCAAACTATAATCTACTTTACTATACTATACTATAATATATATATAATACTATAATAAATCCGTTAATAGTGCTAAGTTAATTATGGAAAATTGCTTGTTCCAATTTTTCGCCCAGAAACCACAGAAGTTCTACAGTGATGGGATTATGGCGTCACCAGAAAAAATGGTAGAATGTCATCGATCAAAAAATGCTTCATAGTTAGTTTAGTAATGTCGTTTTAGGTCATAAAAATTATTTTCTTCAATTCTGGTTTCGAAACACGTATAGTATATAAGGAGAAGGCATAGGCCACCAGATTTTTCTCCAGTAACCTAACGCCCTGTACGAGGAATGAACTATGGCGTTAGTTACGATTAGTAAGCCACTTAAAATCTATTTCTCTAGAGCGTCTAATGAAACGTTAAAAAATATGAATACTTTTTTGCAAGCTATCGCTAAGATGTTTAAGTTATTTCAGCGTGTAGCTAGCTTTTCCTTTGACTCAGCGAACTTTTAAGCGCACATAGTAAATGGAGTATAAATTTAGTTGTTGAAAAGGTGCTGATCTAAACGTTCTGAGACACTCTTTGGGAAAAGATTTTGGTAACCCTAAATAAAGAATATTATTAAAATGCTTTGTACTACAAGAATTCTACTGCTAAGAGCAACTTTCTTTATAAAAAAAAAAGTCTATACTTTTTTTTTTCAATAATTAGTAGGCACTGGGCGTGCCGCTAGAGCAATCGTCCTATTGAGGGCGAGACTCCTTTTGGTGTACGAACAATTGGGTGAAAGTTCTGGTGCCACTAGCCAGGGTTGTGGGTTCTCGTGAGTGGGTATATCGGTTCTTGTAGACGGGTGATATTTTGCCTAGCAAAGGTCTGACATATGGCAGCGCAGCCCGTGTTCTTTACTGAGTCGCGCGGTTCACTAAAACAAAGACCTCTTCACGCCTGGCCGCACCCGCTCTTCGCACAGTGGCAAGCGAACAAGATTTGTGCTCCAGATTTTTTTAGGTAAAGAAATTAAGTCAAAACATTAGCACTGCCGGCGCTGAACTAAATATATCAGATGTTTCCCGCATGTTTCACAAATAACGGCGCTAACGCGATCGTGGCTACTGGCGTTGCTTTTGTTGCGGGTGTTGTTCAACTACTTGAATTATGAACTGACTTCCCGTTACCGACTGACCATTTCAGGTATCGACCGTCTTCCGTCACTTGTTGAGCCCTTTAAATAACGCAACACTCAACTTTTTTCCCAACTGTTTGGTGGCCTAAACCGACCATTATTGCTGTTAGCTACTTGTGACCAACTTACTACTTCCTGACATCGCTAGGAATCATCGCAGTCATTATGCCCATATATGTTAATAGGTTATATTGAAACATAGCGCTTGCTTGAATTTAGACAGCCGAAATTTTAATATGTAAAAACGGACACAATGTATAATAACAAGCAAAGGGCAATCATACGCATCTTTTGACAAATTGGGCATGTTTTCAATAAAAAGTAAATTGAATGCACTCACCACGTTACCCGAAGTACAGATGAACAGTACAGTCTCGTAAGATGGACGCTAATTTGACCGAATGTCGGGCAGAAATAGCTTTATATTTGTATCATTTAAAGCGGCAGCCCTGACCCGCCCATCGTGACTCCACAGTGCGGTCTACGCTTGAACGACTAGTACCGGATCAATATCTGTAACTGTTATTATGGCATCGACGTGTAATCTTTGATACCTCTCGAAATCGTTGCGTTTTATTTAGCAATTGACAAAAAAAAAAAAAAGCCTCATAGATGTTTACGGAACATGTTTTGTTAGCACAGAGACAGGCGAACCGAATGACATTATAAAAAAGAAAATATCTAAAGGTTTATCTAGTTTCATAAACCCGTGAATTACGCTCGCGTTCGTTAAGGTCACAAAATTACCTCGGACCTCTTGGCGGATGATTATGTTAAAAGGCGAACATTTACACTTACAATTTCTTTGAAATTCACTGAATAAAATCGTAATTTTCTTTACGCATAACCTATCCAGGATTGCTTCCGTTCAATATATCTATTATCAGCCATTACTTAGAGGCTGAGTGCGAGGCTCAAGCTAGTGTGTCAGGCGACCACTGTATCAAAGCTTTTGCAAGCTTGCTTTTTAATTAAGCAAGCATTGCAAATAACCAACAAAATGAACAATTTTTTTTTGGCCAATCTGTATACGAATGTTGCCATTTATACAGTCGCAAACTCGCATTTTCTAACAGTTCTAACGTCGCTAATTGCACGAAAATGATATACGTAGAAGAATAGTATCTAGGTAACTCGTAAAGTTAAAATTATAACGCGGCGAAGTGCTAATAGCTTTCAGGGTGTTTTAGATTTTTCTATCTCAGCGCATGTGCTGCTTCTGACTCAATGAGCTCTTGCATCCCCAGCGGTCATTTAGTAGGTGCAGGTGGCCAATGCGGGGTGTTCATCGCCTCCTGCGTCACCGTAGTTTACTTGTTGTTGTTATCTGCTTGTGTCAGTGCTTCTCTGTGCCAGTCGTTTTCTAGCTCTCAATGGCAACACGGCTTGTAGTAGCGATCGTGGTGGTCGTCGTAGTTATGGTAGCATCAACAACGCCGCCTACAGCTGAAACTGTCTAGACGACGACGTGCTACCCATCCGTCAGTCAGTTTAATGTAGACAGAAGTGTTATGGTAGTAGGCTGCTTAGTTCGTAAAACATTTTATGCTATCTTGGGTGTAATTCTTTTCTTCTTTTTCGTCTCAGTTTGGACGGATCGAAGTGGTGCGACTATGACGACGCGGAGTGGCGACGCACGACCAAGTGGTACTCGTGATAGCCGTAGTGGTAAAATAACTGCGCGGTGCGCGCAGCCGCTTGGAACGGGCTGGGTAACTTGGCCGGATGAAAAGACGGCGGCGGTGGCGGTGGCGGCGGCGGCAACGACGTCGACTAACGTTGCCTCGATAACGCCAACAGCTGCTAAAGCCATCGCAGAATTAGCAGCAGCAGCAGCAGCACAAGAAATAGCTTCATTAAGAGTCGTGGTAGCACAGGCTAAGTAAGCAGAAGCTGCCGAGTTCGAATAAACCTGCCTTAAGAAGGAAACCACTATATCACGTACATTGCAGCGGTTTTTGCAAATCTGGTAGCTTTGCCTTTGTTGTTTACGCTATAACAATGCATCAAGAAAGGTCGCGTCACTACAGGGTATCACCCTACCCAGTGAATCATCTATTATAGTTCGTTAACAAAACCCACACTATTCTAACTAAGGGTCCATGATAAGAAACGGTTCGTTGTTATTTTTGGAGTGAGAAAGCCAAGGTTTTCTCACTAAAAAGTCCTGAGCGAAATAAATCCACAAGTCACCTATAGCTTCTTCAAATGCAATACGTTATAGTCACTTGTCGAAAAAGTATTGAACGCTTTAAGCCAAGGTGCTCTATCTATATCACTAAACAATTTTGATCGATAGCTTTCTACCATTGATCTGGCGACACTATGATTTCATCACTGTGAAGCTTCCGTTGGTGAAGAATTGAGGAAAATAATCTTTGCAGCTCTCCACTAAAACTGCGTTAACAACATTAAGGGATGATTTCCCACCGAAGCTATCTCAATGTATGCCGGCTAACCGAAGATGTGGAACCTATAAGATTGTCGTGGTGGAAGACAGCGTTCTTTTTTTTTCTGTTCATTGCTTCTGGTCGATACTGCCAATCTCCTGTTGTAGTTCTGTCGATTGTTAACAGCAGAGACCCGAATCGATCGTTCTGCTAGAGCGCAGCAACTTTCACGCACGATTCTTTTCCAATTTCACCACCTTAAAGCCACTATAGACATCGTCGACAGATGGTCGGGCATATTTTTCGATATTTATATAATATTGTCATATGTGATCTAATTTTCATCATTTGTCATCAGCCGCTTTAGAAATGGTTCCATTTAATGCGTCCGTATAGGGTTTCGTAAATGGATATACAGTTGAGTAGATTTTCGCGTGTCAATTCATGTGGCGCTTTTATGTACCCAGCTCCTTGTCAAAATTGTTCGGTGGGTGCTTCGGTAGTTACCGCGTGTCGGTGCTGCTTAGATTTCGCTAGTAATTGGTCGACTACAATGAAGAGCGACAGGGTCTGTTCTCTCTCAGAGACATCCCTGATCCTGATTTTGTACGTCTTCGTCAGCAAGGAGTGTCGTGGAGCGACGGACAGTTTTTCCTATACACAAAAACACATAGCGACAGGCGAAAAAATATTAAGTCTTCGGCGGCCTCTTCGGACATCGGTTATACCTCCTTAAAAGGGATCTAGGTTCTTTGCAAGCAATGCATACCGGTTAGATAATCAGTCGGAGTGTGCATTCAGCAGCTAAATATTCTAGTTAGTTAAACGTTGTTCAACAACGAAATACGAGCACATGATTTTGTTTTCGCTTTAAAGTACTATTTGTTGCTGGATTCAATTTAACACTGAGATAAATACTAAAATACGAGATAAACGAATCTGCTGGAATGAGATTGATCGTTGACGTCTTCGAAGCATCGAAGAAAACAACTGAAGAAATACGCTAGATCCAGCTTCTGGCACTTCACACTGCTATAAAATACCTAGCAGGAATAAAACAGTGCTCATTCTAGCCATTGACTTATTTGCTAGTGGATTGCTAATGGGTCTATTTTAAATGAGTTGTCAGAAAACGTTGTATATTCTTGATCCTGCGGAGCGTCTAAACTTCATGGCAAGATTGGCCGCCACCTTAAGTGTTAACTGAAAAATAGCGTCAATAGTATGACTTTATTAATTATTAACAGCATTTCAGTCCAGATGGGCTGAATCAGGTAAGGCATAGACTGCAGGTTACTTAAAAATTGTTCATATGTAACAAGGCGTTATGAATCAACATTTTTCTAGGCATGCAAGTATATATGCTGATCCTATATATACAAGCTTTATTAAATGGTAGGTTCCTTTTAGATTTCTACTGTCTCGATGACAAAAAAACAAAACCGAATGAAACAATGTTTTCAGTGCGGAACTTCCGTAAGAAAGGAGAAACAATCTATGCGTATTAGCATAGAAAATCAACGACCTAGCACAGAGCCTTGCGGATAAAAAGACAGATGCAGTTTCCGCAATTTGGCGAAATTTCAATTCGATCTTGACTATTGAACACCACCATTCGATATCAACGTAATCTTTCTATATAGATATATATGTGTGTGTGTGTATGTAAAATCTTTACGGTAGACATTAGCTTTCGCATCCTCATGCTTTTCTTGACGTTGTAAAATGAACACGTCAAAGTTTTAGAACTATTGCCAAGCAGCATTTTGTAAAAATGGGAAACGAAACAATTAGTGAATGGTAAGCTCGCAAATTTACTGAAACGTAATTGCCTCGAGTGGCAGACGTGAGTTTTATTTACTTAATTTAATTTGACCAAACAAGACGGAACTTGAGATCAGGTGGCTTCGGAACTTAACAGCATTTGTTTTCCTTCAATTGAAACACCTCGCCTTTACTTAAATACTTATGGAGTAAAATTTTCAATAACTGCGTTACATCTGCTGCGCTTAGTAATACCCTCACAGTCCAATATTGGGCCTCGAAGTAAACGCTTTGCCAAAGAATACGCAGGTAAGAAAAATTCTTGAGGGCTTCACCGAAAGACGCAAGTGCCGTTCTTCATGAAGATGAGCTCAGTCAATGGGAAAACTGGACCAAGTATGAACGCTGCTTAAATACATAGATCTTATCCAAGTTGCGCTCATCGGAAATGAGTAGATACGAGATTAGGGTAACATATTTTACAGTATCATAGGAGTTTTCGTAAAGGCTAAAGTCTGCAAGTGTTCAATGGATTGAAAATTCAACCTCGTTTTTCTATGTAATTCATAGTTCAGTGTTGCTTATTTTTCAACAAAAAACCTTATAAAAATGGCTAAGCCACAAGCCATTAGTTTTCAATTTTCCAACCCCTACATTTACGTTTCAACCGCAACGAAAGGAAAAGATAGCTGTGTGAGAAAGTACATTTCCGTTTGTCTAAAATACACGTACTCTGCCATACAATTTCATATGCAGAGACACGAAAGCAAGACAAGTACATTGCGTTATAGTAGAGCCTGTAAAGTCGATTTGGAGAGAACATGCCCACATATGTGCGTTTAAAATAACCGACAAAACACGGGTATCGTCTACAATTGCGCTCAAACGCTTAACTTTGTGATACAGTGAGTGGAAGAAAGATAACCTAAAGTACCGAAGGCAACTATGATGGACTGAACATTTCATTGAATCATAAAGCCAGTACTAAATTCATGTTCAGAGAACAACACAATAAATCTCGGATGAAAAAAAATACTCCTCTTCTCCTCGTTACTGCTTTTCAGCCTGTCAGGTCATACCTTTCCATACTCTAGAATGTAACACCGTCAATTGAAAATACGACGAACGTACGCAACAAGTTTGAAACGTTCCTACAGAAAGAGTACGGCGTCAAATTCCCATTGTGTGGCGCAATCGGTCATTGACAGAGCATCGAACACCCCAACATTACATTATACTTCTATTGCTGACCAATACTATTCGTTGTCGTAGCGGCGGCGCTGGTGTAGCTTCTTCAGACTTCTATTAACACACAGTTAATTTTGGACCAAGCATCTTCCTAACCAGCACTACATTATCAAAGGAATTTCATTACGGCTGCCTGTCACCGCTCCCTAACAGACGTCGAAATCAACACCAATCTAGGCAAAGTTTGCCGTCTACAAACTTAAAAAGGACAGCGAACCTTGACAGAGTGTAATACTGAATCACGGAGATGGAGCCCCTCAAGCGCAGGCAGCAGTTTATTAGTAAGGGCAACCTGTGCTAGCAACGACAAGGAGACGCCAGTTTGAAATCATCGTCAACAGCAGTAGAAATATCTCTGCCAAGCCGCGGCTAAGCGACAACGATGTACCACATGCATTGGACAGGCCAAGCCTCGTTGGCTATCTATTACGGCTGTTGTAGATCGGCTCATTTCTCTCTCGTTCATTTGTAAGGGTAGAAAGCGCTATAGTCGTTACCCAGATGCTACTCTAAACAGCACCAAAAGTTGCGGTTTTCGTCCTTTAAGTGGCATTAGCCGACGAACGAAGGCTAACGACAGAAAGCTCTCCTGAAAATGGCACGTTCTAAGAAAATTCAAAAGAGCCAAGACGTAGTAGATTTGCAGCAAGCATTGGACAAGTCGGCTTATGTATAATACAAGACAGAAGGAAAAATACATTTAAATACGCTGGTTCAGCTGTCGAGCACAGGAAAACGCCTACAATTGTTGTTGTCTCTGTATAGCAAGAAACGGGTGCCTGAGAAAAACGGAAACAATTGATTTGACAAAAAACCTCAAGTGTTTCCTCATCCTTGAACAAAAATAAGATAGAAAAAAGGCATACCATCATTTGCTTTCATAAACCGTTAGCTTTAATAAACATCTAGCACGCTATCGGCGTTACAGTTCCTATGGTAAGTAAGGTCAAAAATGGTGCTCTATGTACCTGGCTTGACGGCACGTGTTCCAGAGTTGGCGATCAATGCTGGAATGCCTAAAACGCTGACGCTGTTTCATAACTCAACGCAACCCTGCTTAGGAAACCAGACGACCACGTCCTGTTTATTAAATGTAGAGGAACAATCAGGGCCTGGCAACTTGAATGCTTCAAAATAATATATATTCAGTGTACCGCTTCTTTACGTTATTTAAAATAGTTACGCTGCGCTAATTTTGTCGGATCGTAGCTCACAGGGTGCGAACTTATCTCGATCCGTAGAGCCTCACAGGTTCGATTACTCAAATATTACAAGAGTCAGTTCCCGGCCTAGTAAGTTTGACCTATAAGACCTATAGTGTAGAGAAGGAAGTACAATTGGAACACCTAAAAGTGACGCTTTGCTATTTAGCTCTACCGTTTTACCAACAAAGATCGGATCTGTTCCTTTTTTTCGCTTCAACAATTGACACCGTGATTGCCTATTGACCTTGTACACTAGCCCGCGCGCTGACCTGGACGTTTCTGTACTATATATAAGGAAGTGTAAGTTGAAACGGGCGTTAAATACTTACTGTCCTTGGTGATGAAAACGACTAGAAGAGAACAGAGCTGGATGTTTGCTAGTTAGGTTTGCCGTGATTCACTGGATGGTTCACCTTCTTTAACCTTGTATTATGCCCGGAAATATATGCGATGAATAGTGGGTAACTAGACGCGTGAGTTTGATCTGCAGATTGATTTTTTTCGGGATCAATGGACTGCTTTTTAGTAAACAAAGCATGTTAGTATGTGTATCATGGAAGCGGCTTTGCCCTAGAAGGGGTAGTTGAGTGAACTAAGCAGGGTCACCATAACAGGACCACCGCAATAGAGTAGAGACTGGACACGCGAAAATTCTTGACAGGATGAAGACCATCGAATTACCCATGAACGGAAACGAGCGCTTTTTGGTGCCTTTTATGCTTTAGAACGAAAGTCTCATGTGCGCTGCGAAGCTATCAACGTAGCCTAGCATTTGCGGCGATACGTGGGGTCTTAATGCGAGAAAGAATAGAATGATTTTGAAGAACTAGAGCTCCAGTAATCGGACATTAACTGGCTTTATAGAGCAAATGATAAAAGAGTGATTAATGAGGAGCGGACAAAGCATTGTACAAATAGTGGTTTGCTTCTTTAGGGACATTTCAGACCTGGGCGCCAGAGCTATGGACAAACGGCTTCGCGTATGGTGCATGTGCCGAGAAAGAAATTTTTTACGGACTAACTCTTATATCCCCTCTTATAATACATCCGCACTTCTTACACAACTTAATCAAAATAGTTATTAGGTGTATCAAATACTGGATCATCCAATCGGAACGGCTTTAAAAAACGTAGATACCATTTAGGCTCTAGACAAAGAGGGTTGTTTTTTGCGCACGTTGCGTGCATTGGTGTGTAGCAGGAGAAGAATAGCTGGTCCTATAGCGAAGGCAGAGCTCGTATGACACATGTGAATTAAATGTAAATTTTCTTCATTGCTTAATTTGTTCAACATATGTTTAGCAGTCGGAGCTCTAGAGGACTTGTTAGGGTCGTCCGCCTGACGTCTTCCACTCTTTTTCGTCATCAACATAATCGGTTTAACATGTCGTTTCTGTGTACTAATTTGCTGATAAAGATGATCAGTCGATAGTCACCGCCTCTTTGCTGTGCCAGATGCTATGGTGAGTAAGCTAGCTTTGAGTGAGCTACAGCTGAAGCTTGCTCATCTGTTGTATCTGGTAAAAGGCTAGGGACAGAAGAACCGACAAACCTCGTGCTTGCTCCAGTCGCTATTCTGGGTGCCAAATTTTGTTTAAATGGCTCTTGTCATATAGGGAACTAGATCCAGACTTGCAGCAAACGACATGTAGTCGGCGTCCTCAGACAATTGCAATCAGCGATTGTCCCGTATTGCCGTTCAAAGCTGAGCTACTACTATGTTCGGGAGTAGTGATGAGAATTAGAAATAGGCTAGAACATTGCGACCATTGAACGCGATTTCAACTCCAAGAATTTATTGTTTTCGAAAAATTCATATGGTGATTAGAGCTTCGGTATAAGTGTCCTTCCAACTCCAATATTTTGCCATAATTTCTCCGTTCTCTGAAACCTTTCCGTACCAACAGACATTTAAATACATGTAATTATTCTTTCAAGATGATTTGCACTCACGTGTGCTGCAGTGGGTTGACAAGGGGGCTCACTTGAAGAATGTATCGCTCCGCAACCGTTTAGATCTAAGAACCTTCTCTTAGGATCCTATTAACACAATAAGATCTGCCGTAGAGCGCAGTTGGCAGAAACAGAAATGCCGTTAACGTTATAGCTTCATTTTCAGGTGTGTACCTAAATATAGTGGCTAAGTTAAGCACTTAATCGTTATCAAAGTGAGAGTCGTTTTTGCGTCGCATTTGACTATGTAAATGATCACTTATTTGAACTTGAGAGACAATGGTGGTGTTTTAGAGTTGCAGTTAGTCTCTAAACTCCGCTGGAATGATCATCGATTGTTACGTTTTCCTAGAAAAGTTTTCCCATTAAGGGAGCTCTCCCGTGAATCGAAGAAGTCGGTGGAATTCAGCAGAAAGCTCAATCTCCATAAAATACAAATGACATTTGTGGTACTGAACCGCACCTACTATTCGCAGTGGTCTGAATATAATAACCCTTCTAATAGTAAATAAGTGCAGGCCGAAATGTGCCCACAGCGCGTTCAATAGTAAACAGAACAAAACCAGCTGAAAAAATCACACGTATAGAGAGAAGGATGGACGGAGAGGACAAGCAGTGGGCAAACGATACGGTAGGTTGTATACATATGACGTATTAAAAGGGTAGGTACATGGGTAGAAAGATCGGACAGGGTGGTGAGATAACGTAAACTAACAAACTCTATTCTACTCTACTCCGCTGCGGCTGCATATGACTGTGCGGCCATCACGATGAGTCGATCCAAGTAATGGCAGTCGTCTGATTTCGGTTGCTGTTATTGTTGTCGGGGTCCGACTAGCTGTATGTTCCGCTTACGCTCTGCATGTCGTCCGTCCCTTCATTGGTCACTGTACGTCTGGGTCGCTGTGCGCCTGTGATGGCCACTGTGGGGAAGTGAGCGAGGCGAGTTGAGGCAGTGTGTGCTTGTTAACTGCTTGGTTCATCCCTGGTGTCATCTGCGAATAGAACAGAAGTGTCGGTATCTATCCAATGTTCACCAGTGGCGCCACCTAGCGTCTGCGCCCTCGTACCATAGCTCCGCCTCCTGGACAGCGGGTGGCGAGAGGGAGAGCAAGCGACCAATTGTGAAACGGTGAGCGCGCGCGGGGGACGGACATCGAGCGACAGGCCGGACCCAGGCGACCGATCCTGGTCACATTTCATAGCGCGAGTGCGCCGGACGACGAGCTGGCAGCGCGTTGACGCTGCTCTTGTCCCGTGTGTGCTCTTCTTCCTATCTGCTGCTGCTGCTGCTGCTGCTGCTACCCAATAGAGCTAGGTACCACTAGCACAATTGTCACTAGCAGTAGACTTAGTCAGTCAATAGCCGTTGTCGTACTTCCCACCTACTGATTACTGCCGCTGTTGTCCACTACTGTCGACCGTGGGGGTTGACAACTACGAAACAGTTGAAGTACGACCTACACGAATACTGCTACCGCGACTACTAATTGTGTGTGCGCGCGTGTGTGTGTTTGTGTGCCACGATAGAACAGGCCAGCCAACAGACGGAAAAGGAAAGAGAGTGAAACAGAGAAAGAAATTCAAGGTGAGATGAATCAATTTGAGCTAGCCTAAGAGGTTACTGGAAAAAGTAAGCCCTCTGCCCCCTACGACCCGCCCAAAATGAACACCAAAGTAACCGTCAATCAGTGATGTTGCCCACATATCCTGCTCAAAACCAGGTGCCATAGTTTTCACCTGATTTTGTTGTGCACCTTCGCTGTTGCTGGATGGAACAGGTTTTCACTAAAAAAAGGAAAAAGCTGCAGGTCGGAGACCTGGCGTAGCTGGAATCTGGTCTGCAACTCTAACAAACGTCGCTCCCGCCACACCTACGACAAGAACAAACACTCGAGGTCATCGTTAGACCACGATCCACAACTTACAAACCCTGGACTAAAGTGCATTTAGAGACGGTTATATGTGTGCGTTACTACAAAGACACTCTCCAGCGCCTTTACAATCCTGCTATACGTGACGACGTGGTGCGGGTGTATTGAGGATGTGTCATCGCCTTCTGTGACGACGGTGGTTCAAGTGTGAAGTGTAAAGGGTTACCAGGTAGAATAGCTGATTTCCTCAGCTGAATCCAGCAATACAAGTGTGTGTCTGTGTGTGTGAACGACGGCCTACGAGTTGATGTGTGAACAGGACGAACTATTATTCAGGAGGTCGTTGTACTCCGTGGAAGTGACGTCAAGGAAGGCTCGGCGGATTTGGGTAACGTGCGAGTGTCGCACAGTGCACCGCCGGGCTCCTCACTTAGGAGCATGAGGTCCACAGCAAGCCCCTCAGGAGTCGCCTCCCCTCGACGAGCAGAAGACCTCACTCAGGAACACCATTTCACTAACAATATGAGGTCACAACAACCGACCGGTAAGAACTGAACAACCACAATGACACAATGTGAGATTTCGAAACACAAGCAGGTGGAACAACGCGTACCAACATTGTCCAATTTTACTCTGCCATTTTCTTACAAGAGTGCAAAACGCAAACGAGTATACTTGGCAGGACTTATATATGTACATATATACACATGTACATCATAAGCCCGTGTACCCTTCTAACATAGGATCTATACCAATAGCTTAATTTGTAACCATTTAAGGCTGATATAGGCGTACTAATATTTCAATTGATCGTATTATAACTTGTTGAATCCCAACATACGCTATTCTTTGACAGATTTATACGCAGTTATAAAATTAAGTGTGACTGGAACATGCCCAAATAGCTACTTAAGCTGCCGATGTTTGGTGGTTTGTTTAGCAGCTCCGTAATTAGCAGTTCGTAACATAGACGAAGGCAAATCTTCTATAGAAAGAAGTGCAACTTATCTGGGCAGTGTAAATTTTGTCCGAGCTCAAAGAGAGACTATCGAATTAGTAAGTCAAAGCTGTAACAAATTTCACATGTACTCTAGATATCTCCACAGATAAATACTTTTAGGTAAGCATAGTAGTACAACATAAAACATCTTGACGGGGACGAATTGAGGATAAGCTTTATATTGGTGGAGTTAGCGAAGACAAGCTGGCAGTGGGAGATTGCTGTTCGTTTGGAGGTTAGCTGGCCTAGCTAGCTCACTTGGGTGGCTGGCCTAGGGAGGCCAGAGGAGAGGGGACACAGTGACCTCGGGAGGCGGGACCTGGAGAGGGACGCGCCGCTAATCGCGCGATAGGGCTAGGGCCCGGACAGCCCGAGACGACAGGGGACAACAACCAGCGGCAAATCTCCATCAACATCAGCCAACGGTCGGCTGGCTGGCCGGCCGTTTGAGCGAGCGAGTCAGGCCAAACCGAGACCGCCGAGCCGGTCCGGGCAACAAACGGACAGGCAGGCAGGCAGGCAGGCAATGACGCCGTCCTACAGACTTCCAGCATAGCGCAGGCCATCCGACAAGCAGGTCGGCGACAGACAAGCAAGCCTAATGCAGTTTTATGCGTTATCAATGGGCGTGCCACTCTCGCGCTCCTTCGCTACCGTCCACCACTTTGTAGACAGCGAGCCGAACTGCCGTAGACGAGGCCAGAGAGAACTGCGCTGTGTTCTACCACCCAAACCTATAAATTTCTATATCATACAGCCACCTTCACTACCACCATGATTATGATTTTCACGATCATAATGCTGCTTGCAGTGATTCTAGTGGAGATTATGGTGCTTGCTATGTAGACGACGTCAATGACTGGGATCAAAAAGCAGGTGGGGAAGGCCGCATTGTCAGTTTCCAGCATGTTCACCTGCAGCACATACACATACCATGCTGTAAAATGCTTTTTTTTTTAAAGGTAGCTACCGGTTTTAAGCGAAAAATGTTAAATGTTGAAAGAAAGAGTGGGAACAGTTTTGCTTGCCCAAATAGCTATAACGAGCCGTTTAATATATGTACATTATCCTAGGTTATATGTTTTCATAATTAGATACAACATTTTGCTAGACATCAGTGGGTACAGCTTTATACAATAATTATTGTTGTGTTGTGTGCAAAATAAGTACTTACTATGGGCTGTCCGTCCTCGTCAAATAGCAACGACAGCGTCAGCAATACTGACAACTCTAAGATCCTTAGTAAAGGGGGTGCATGTCTCTCAGAACGTTAACGAACGTAAGCAATGGCCCGCCCGCATTGGGGCCCAATTACTTTTATGCGCTCCTGCTCCAAAAAGACTTCTTATCGGCCAGAATACACAAGAATTTCACGTATGTATACTGCAGGTGCAACGATCAGGCGTTGCTGATAAGCGAATTTCAGAGCGAGACTGGTGACAAACATCTGTTTTGTTGGTCAGATACACTTTAAACAAAATATTAATCGTATAATCAAGAGGATATAATTAGGACAACAGTGCATGCGAGCTTTGAATGTGAGGCTTTATATTAAAGTTAATAAAAACATTTCAACCTAACTGGCGCCTCACACACACATTACACACATAAGGCGCATTACACTAATAAGAACTAGCGGTGTATGTGTGTGTTTTTAATACTCTTTTGGCTAACAGTTTGCGCCATTGCTGTTTTCCGCTTTGGGACCGTAATTTTAAGATGTACGATTTTGTCATAATGATCATATACGTAAGTCTGGCATTATTATAAAGATCGTCGATACTATGTCGAATGTGATACAGCGTATCCTCATCAGACTACACTCAACAATAATATATAGGTACTGACAGATTATCAGATCAAAACGCAAGACATTTAGAAGGCAAGTGTTATCGGCTGTAAAAAAATATATGCATGTCACGGCTACCGTTCCCCTTCTATTTAGTGGTTGACTATTACTAGCCCTGATGGCACAACTAACGGCACGTGATGATCTTACGGTATATCAGTTTTTCCGTCGGGTATCGGAGAATAAGCGCTTAACCAGCTATGCAATAGACAACAACGGCTTGGTGCATTTAGCTGATGGATCGGCAAAATCGATGTCTTCGATATGCATACTACTACTACTACATTTCCTGCTGCAGTCGTCGTGGTCATCGCTGCCACTCGGTCGGTTGCTTGGCGGTGCCAATTAGAGGGTCGGGGGTCGCGTCGTGCGCTGCATCTTCCCTGGTCCACCACCACCGCTAGTGGACAGTCTGGGGTGTCTTCTTTGTGCGCTTTCATTGCTACACCTCCTGCTGCTGTCTGCCAATAACTGTTAGCTACTGCTGATGCAGCTGTTGCTGTGAATACATACGGGGCGTATGGTGGCCATCGAACGATTTGCCGATGTGGCGAGTAAAGTTGAATCTGATCTGCAGCGTCTGTGGTGGCGATGAGCGCATATGTTCCAGCAATAGCAGCAGTTCATACAACAACAGCGGCTCCCCAAAAGCCAAGCCGATGTAGCCACGATACCAGCCGACGCCATGTCCTGCCGCTGCTAGCTGCGGCAATATTGGCATCAGCTACGTAAAACCAGCCACAACTGATGTCAATGAGATTCGTGGCAGCCAATACTCCGTTCTCCATACATTGGCCGCTTGGAATGGTGACCCTTGGCAGCGAGCGAAATTAGCTGACCTTCGTCCTTCATCACCGCTGTGGTGGTGGTTGCGGCCACGGCTACGTCGTTATCGTAGCTGCTGCTTCGCCGCCACCGCCGAAGTCGTTGTTGAACCTCGGTGTCCGTCGTGTGGCACGTCGAACGTCGTCGTCCTCGTGGTCATCGTGGTGTACCGATAAAGCGCTAGAGAAGGGATGCGTGGCTCTTCTACCCAATCCATCTCGATCGGCGCCATACTGCATCGCATCGACGACGAAGCGACAGGGCAACCAATGGCTAAGCGGCTAGCAGGCCTTCCTGCTGCCTGCCGCCAGATAGATCAATCGACCACAACGAAACAACCTTGTTTGTCCGTTCGTTCGTTCATTCGTCTCCGTAGCAATAGCCGTGTGCCTTCTGCCTACCCATGGCCAGTGTCGTCAATTCCTGCGGTTATACTGGGCAACTGCCCGACTAGATCGTCTAATGCTGTCGCTAGTAATGGCGCTGTTGTTGCTGCTGCAGTTGCTGTTTGTTTCGTACGTCCTACTGGTGCTTGCGACTGTCATACGGCACGATACGACTGGGCACGATCGGTGGCCTCTTGTTCAGCCGATTTAGAGACAGGCAGAGCTCCCAGTGCGAACGACTATCCGATCGCCGTCAGCAGCTCAATCAGCTGATGCCAACGATGACGACAATAATAATAAAGGACACAATGACACTGGCTACAAGCCACCAGCTTGTCATCACATACGCACACACACACGTCTATATACATGCGAGAAGTATCAACGGCAGCGACAGTAGCTGCAGGAACAGCGAAAGCAAATGCCACAGATGAACATGATACGGGCATGATTATGATGGCGAAGGTAGAAATAATCCAGAGAAAAAAGGACACAGGGAGAGAGCGTCGCGTACACCGACCAGAATGCGAGTCGTGCCCGCTTCGTGGTATGAACCCCTCATGACACATTCTCATCTCTGACAAGATGCGACACCTCCACTTCAAATGGGCTTCAAACTCAACCCGCCCAAAACTCGTAACGAGTCCTCGCTTTGTTGGGGTGAGCTACTATCGCACACAGCCACTACTTCTTGAGGGCTAGCACTCCCCCATTTCGCCAGCGCCGTTTCTACTGCTGCTGCTTCGGCCCATCATCATCATGGCTTGATACCGAGAGCTGTTAGAGTTGCGTTCCGCTCCATTTGCTCACTAAACATGAAGTTGACACGTAGCTATTAAGGAGCTAGCTGACTGCACACGCGAACGTCGCACAGACACAGAGGGTAAGCGGTGAAAAGAACGGAGCAGTCTCTCAGAAGCGTGTGATATGTTCAATTTGTTCGACAAGTACAGATGTGGTGTTGCCGGCGATGTCACTCCTTGATGATGATGATGATGATGATGACCACGGAAGAAAAGTCTTTTCTGAGCTTTCGATCAGGACCAAGTTCGGCCTTCGATAATTTTGAGTGGCCAATAAGTTCCATTGGCATTACGGTTGTTCTTCTTAGTGATAATAGCTTGTGTGGTAGACAATATGATTACGAGTATATTCTACATGTGAGTCAGTAGTACAAGCCTCGTAACATATAACGCATATGTTGCATTGATTTGAATGTTGCAGACAAAGTAGCCGTGAACTCTCGTGCGCGCTCACCAGTTGGGCTCGCTCTTCCACCGGTTGAGCCCGCAAAAGCAGGAACTGTCCTCGAGGTGGCATCGCTCGTGCTTTACGGTACATGCGCCATTCCTGTGAGACTGAAAATTCTCCTAGATCGTCTTCTCGGTGCCCTTCCGCATGACGACGTTAAACAAGTTCTAGGCGCCTTCGGATGGACCTATGATGATTATCTACGGGGTTACATCGCCCAGGTAAGACTGATCGAGAGCAAAGGTACTCTTGTAAATATAAACCTAGAAGAACAATATGAGCGTTTCCGATTAAACGATACTCGCGGGAACAAACGAACGCATGATTGGACAAGTTATTATATACACACCATTCATGAACCGTGAGCATAGACATAGTATGCTGTACTTAACTATAAATTAAAGGGACGCGGACAAACGTGACCGAGACGTAACAAATGAATAAACGTGCGTCATAGATAATTTATAAGAGAATAAAGGAAGTGCACTGCAGCAGTTTCCATCGCCATTTTGCCTGTTCACCCACTCCTTTGCTTATAGATCATTGTCAAATTCGAACATGCGTACGCGCTTTTCACTATCACTTACACTTATCGGAAACGGTCAACAATGGTACCTTATTCTGAACACACAAATAAAGTTTAAGTATTTTTCATCCACATTTAGCGCCTAAAGCAGCTGAAAGATTTGAAATGCACGAGTGCACGCACTGGGCGTCCGTGAGCCCGTGCCCCAGCTATTTTCTTCTGCATCAATAATATTTCATTGCCGTCTGTCGGTAACGGTAATTGTAGCTGCTGTGCTTATCTACCTCTTCTTTTTTAGATATTGTTGTTATTATCCAGTACCTCTCTTGGCTAAAAAACGCACGCACTCCCTTCGCTTTGTTCTGCTACTTATAGTCATAGGTGAGCTGTATATGTCTAAGTAATAGGGGGAGTATAGGAGTGATGCCAAATGGCAAAGCGCAGAATACATAAACTAGAGACGTATTCTTTTGAATCAGAACCAGAATAAACACGGAATTCAGCCAATATGCAAGTGTGATTCTGGAAAATTTTAGTTTATTTGGGACGCTGCTCGCGACAATGCACGAATATCAATAATCATAATATAAAAATATATCAATTAAGAGCAGAAAAATGGCAGCGGCTGGTTTTTCTGCGAGCGCCGCTAAAACTAATTTAAACATTGCATTTTATGCATATATATATATATATATATATAATGTTCATGCGGGAGCATTCTAAGTATTATCTACTTATTTGAAAATTTCTTGAACGAGAACCTGCGAGTTTTTTCTCATTGGCCTCCTAATATAACTGCGTAAACCATACCAGTTGATCTACCATCCAACTATCGCTTTTAAAATCATAGCAATATGACTGTTCAAAATGTGGAGTATATATATATTGTAAATCTTGCCTAGCAATTGTCCAGCTAACCACTGACTAAACCGAGATAGGGAACAAAAGTTTTAAAATTACATGCAACAACTTAATTCACGGTTTTCTTCAAAGCACGAGGTCTGCGAGAGCTGACATGTTAGTGAAACCAATTTTCCGTTTGCGTATTTCAATCGATTTCGAATTTAGGGTTTCCACAGAACCGATAGCCCGCTGCTATTTCTGGACAGTGTTCTTATTGTATTTAGTTTTGGAAATCACGATACATCTATAGTACGATATAGCTTATCTAACTCATACGGATTAGCGTATTTGAATTATCCAAATGAAAAAGAAAATTTTTCCTAGATCAGCTATTGCTTTATTTTTACAAATAGACCTGGCCTGTGTTTCAGATCTTCGCGGGCAAGAAGGTAACATGAGATAATAATAAACTCTCGTAGACAAGTAGGATGTAGCGTTGGCTCGATATGTTAGCTAGGAACACTCTACGCGTGTCCGTCACGACAATGTGTCTTTGAACGGTACTGTATTAGTGTCTTCTACGATACTAGCAACGGCTGTAGCGGCCACTGCGATGTTGCGTAGTTCACACTAGCTGGCAATGTTAATGTCTGTGGCCAGGCTTCGTCTCGCTTCAAGCGACGGTGTGACGTTTATCCAGCCCATTCCTCTACACGCGGCGTGAACACACGACAGGAGACTGGCGTGGCCATCAAGCGTGAATCTGTGAATTATGCGATACATAGATGTGATCTGTCTAAAGTAAGCAAGCAACAACGCCGTCGTCATCACCATCATCGCTACCGGCGCTGCTGCTGCCGCCGCCGCGTAGACCTGTCTCTGTGTATCTGTCTTTCTTCCTTTCGATCTGTCTATATAGCTATGCTAGTAGATGTCTGTCTGTGTGGGCTCCAATGTTCGTATATGTCTGTTTATATCTCTGTGTGCGTGCCTGCATCCCGATATTTGTGAACGCGCAAGACGCTTTTCGACGAAAAGGAGCAAACCAGTTAGCCAGTTGGCTTAGTTGCCTGTTTTTGCTGCTTCTCTTAGGAGGCTCACGGCATCGCCGTCGTTGTCTGTCGTCGTCTTTGACGTTGTCATCGGCGTCGCAATATGCGGAGCAGTAGGATCTGGGGTCGTTCTAGCGTGGGGCAGTTCACTTGGCGCCGCGCTTCTTTGAAGCCCCACTATGATTGTCGTGAGTCAGCTTTACTCCACGCGATGACTTGTTTTCACTAGCCGTGAGCAAAGACAAGCTATTCTTATCGCTAGCGCTAGCTTCATTCATTGTTGAGTGTTGATCCGAGGACAATTATGGAGTCGCATCCTTGTTCCTTAGCATGGACTGTTTTTGGCATTAATGCATTGGTAAATACTGTTAATATATCAATTCCAATTAGACATTGCAGAACACCTAACAATGCACATACGCCAGGTCGTTTTATGTTTAAGTTGAAGATGAGATAGCATAGGGACCAGCTTTGTCCCATACTAATGTGATCGGTAACTAAAAGTGTCGGCCTGCCCGTTGGCCTGTTGCCTTTTACTTATGTTTTCAAGGTATGTAGACGTCGTTGTTTAGAGGCAGCAGAAGAAGCCTGACTATCGACTGCTTGAGCTCTCTGGCCACTTGAGTCGGCGCAGCTCGACTTGGTTCGGAATGGCTCTTTCTTCGTGAAGTATAATACCTCCGCTGTAACCGTCGTGACCCAGCAAAGCCGGATCCTCGACTCTTCTCGGTTCTTTGTCGTTATCGGCGGCTTGTGCTGTTATTACTATCATCATCAACGGCAACGGCAGCGGCATCAGCACTAGTCATCGTCAAGACGATGTTCTGTTCTTGTAGATTCTTTTTTCCTTTTTCTCCCTGTTTCTCCCCGTCACTGGCGAGTGGTCTGGCTCCTCCGGTCGAACGAATCGATCCGTAGCCGTCTGTCCGAGGGCGTACCACTCATAACAAATTGGTCGGATATTTTTACCTTTCCGTTCGCGAGTGGTAATCCTTCGTTTGAATCTGTTGTAACAAGGTGTACATATGTGCGTTTAGACAGATTCGACGTTTATACGATTACTGTATGTAAACAATAGGTTTATAATATTCACATGTATGTGTGCTAGACGCAATGGATCAGTATTTGACTTTACGCACTCAAAACAAATAGCAAGTTTTACAGCATTATTTTAAAGTAACAGCAAGTGTCTGGTAGCTGTTGGGAATAATGTGCGATCATGCAATGGGCTCCCGCAAAATATAATCAGGGCAGTTTTTGGTTCCTGGCATGGGAGGTCTGTCTTGAACAGACGAGGGTTTCTATCAAGGGAAGTCTTGCTCACTTCTCCTCCATGAAGCTTCTCTCTCTATTAGTCGGTCAGGAGGAGAGAGAAAGCCTAATGACAGACGTTCAGAGCTCACGGTGACATGGAACAGACCAGGCAAGAGCTGAATCAGAATACGCTAATGCTGGTAAATGGTAAAGTTCTACTAAGCTTTTCCCGTCGCCCAGCTAGCCAGATAAACAGGCAGACCGACCGACATCAGCTAACACGGGCCGATACCGGTGCCGGCAACAATGATAGTAGCGTCTGTAACGCCGACCGGGATGGGATTGTTGTAAAGGGCAAAAAGTCAAAATGGAGGCCAGAGAGATATACGCACTCGTTGGAGGAGAACTTGATGTCGACACGCGGCTGCGATTTGTTCGAGAAAGGAAGGACTGGGAGTTGTGTAGTAGCAGCAGAAGTGATAGAGCGTTGAGCGGACAATCTCCCTACACTCTCGGCGGAAGACAATAACTTCAACTACTTTTGTGTGTCAGAGAATCACAGCGAGCACATGGGAGTACTTTGCGAACAAGGGGCAAAGGGTCGACCAGCCCTCGCCCACATCGATGATACAAGCGTGATGGAGCCCTACAACTGGGCTATATCAGCGAAGGTGACAGGACTCCTTTTTTCCCTTGCGGCTGTAACATATGTTCGACTAAATAGTAATAAATAAACGAGATACAATATTAGAGGATCTTACTGAACTAAAGTCTCGCGTACTATTCAAATGTCATACACAATCATTATATAGTGTTATATATAATATTGCACAGCCGCTAACTCTGATTTTGGTTTAAAAAACGATACAGATTTGTTGGGCTGCAGTTAAGCTTGGGTCAGCTTCGCACGGCTGCAAGGCGTATGAGCTTTGTTGTTTCTTTAATTTTCGGCTCTACCAGATATTCATCATGAGCAAACAAGTTTTTGGAATCACCTATTTTTAGGTACGGTGTGAAGGACTTGCCCCTGTTAGGGGGCCTAACCGGACGGGGTCTTGATAAACTTAGTTTCGAAGTTTTCCCGCTGGGAAATGGCATGGCAAGCGCCTGTTTAGGTTGGAATATCTAGACACCGCTAGAAAATATTAGGCTGTCTCAATGGGGCACAGTCACAGTTTAGAGGACCACTGGACATTTTGAATGTGTCAAAGCTTTTCTGTCATAATTTTCGGGCTTTTTATGCCGAGGCAACTAACGAGGATGTTACCGTACGACTACCTATACCCAATTTCATGTTCGTTTAATGACTAACAGCGAATACCCTGGCGCTACAGGCTCGTCTTTCGTATTAGGCAGCAGTAAGTAGCTAAGCCTGAGAAAGGCAATCTAGGTTAAGCTTACAATTAGCTTTTATATTCTTACGTGTGCATTTTTTGCACAATAATATACATAAACACAATATAAAGCATGCTGCTGTGATATTAGAAAATTCTATTTTTGGGTATAACAAGAGCATCATATAAAGACTAATGAGAGGAGAAAAGCAAAATTATCTAGTAAAAGAAACGGGTAGCATTTGAGAGCATATGATATATTTTAATATTTGATCATATAATAAAATTATTTGCAAAGTACGACACGGAAGCATATACTCATATTTGAAAATTATATAACTTTTATTATATCTGGATGTTTATTTACACAGTGCAATATGATAACCTCTATTGCGGGAACAAAAGAAATCATTTTCAGTCCATTTGTCGAATCTCAGTAGTAGTTAAACGCTATGCCACTACGCGAACTCGTTCTGTCCGTCCCATGTTTAATTGGGCGCCCGTGCCAAAGGACACTGGGATGAAGTTTAGTGTTTAGGGCCCAAGATAATTCTGGGGTGCAAGAGCATTTCTTTTGCTCGCACGCTCACTTGCCATCTCGTAGCATTTGCCTAGTCATCTGCGTAGCATTTCAGCAGCAGTCCGTAACTGTTTCCTCCTATCGGATCGTCGCGTGTACAAAAACAATGAACAATGTCTTTGCACTCCTTGCACTCTTCGCTGCTGCTGTTGTTGGTCCAGTCGCCCCGCAGAGTCAACAGCCGAGGAACAGGCAAACAACGCATTTCCGCCCCTACATCCGGTCGGTCTCTATATCGCAACTCCCATCAGAAGGTGGGCGGGTGATTGAGTGAGTGACCAAACGGAGAAAGCAAACTGCGCTAGTAGGAGTCTCCAAGCGCTTGATTGAAACATGCCATTCGACTTAAAGGAAGCCAGCAACTTTTGTGCAAGCTGTGAAAGATTTATATAAAGCCCCTTACTTTTCGAATCTGTATTATTTTACAAAAACAAATTTCATACTTTAGGGCTGTCTTGTTAACTAAACCGATATCAATGATTAAATATAAGTACACTACAATTGGTGGCGGTCTTTTTTTACCTTTAGATATTGGGTCAACTATTTGTTGAGACCTCGTGATCGTTCGAAGCACAATATCTAACGAATGTCTGAATATGATAAACCGATCTAGATGAACTTTTCAAAATACGAAAAGGAGTACGGGGCCGTTAAGAACTGTCAAGACGATGCCGGAGCTTCTCGCCGTTGGGCGCTCGTTAGTGTTGTCTGACCGTTCATCATTTAGAAGCCATTATGTTGCCGTTATGCATTTATCAGTCAGTGACTGGTCACATCCTCGGTTCGTCAGTCACATGTTTCCGAGTCATCACTTGCTCAAGCGTACATGATCTTAGCAGTAATAGTTGTTGTCGTAGCGGTTACGATGCTCGTACCGGTGGTGCTGATTTGGCATTCGCCATCGTCTACAATGACGTGCTTCCAATCCGAATGGACTGAGCAGAGCAATGAAAAGTATCAGTCATGGCCACTACAAACGCTAGCTGATATTGATGCTGTTGCCGGCGCTACCTGGTCTTCTTTTTTCGTGAGCGATATCAAACGGCTTGGCCACGGCTGCACTGTTCGCTACCATCCGGGGACGTTCAGGACCATCACCGTTGCCGGTGTTTGATGCCGTGCGTTATCCGATGTCCTACAATGCTCCTGCTTCAAGCCTTGCCTGCCTGTAGTGTATATGTGGCATATGTCTGCAATCGTGCGTGTGCGTGTGCGTATGCGTTTACTTTTGAACACAGGGGTTTCGTGATGACAAAGAACGGATGACGCCAACAACAGCTAAAATACGATACCGGTTTTTCGTGTTTACCTCCTTGACAACGAGCAGTAGCCAGTACGACACCAGCTGTTCGAAAGGCAAGCACTGCTGTGTTATATCTAAATATTTGGGCAACTAATCTAGCAAAGGGGATACACGTATGTTCTCGCAATAGTTTTATGTAATCTGAAAGGGGTAACCTTTATTCCCCATGAGACCACTATTAACGTAATGTGTGTACGCGCTCGATATACCCGCCTAGTAACCGTGTTCATCAAGAGAGTGTGCAATGCAGGACCAAAGTAGCCATTTAGGACTCCTTAACATGTCCATTATTCAGACTGCCTTTGTGGCTTTTTTGCAACTGCAATTTTTCCGATTAGTCCGTTGCGTAAGTTGATTTATGGGGTAACATGCATTTTTGTTTCCTTTCTAGGTGGTTTTAAGTAAACATTGATAGCGTTTTACGATTTAGTTTGACCGCTGGATTCGATCAGATATTCTATTGACATCCATACAGTATTTCTTTCACCTGCTCGTGATACGACTTGAGGCATCGCTTTAAACGAAATTCTGCACACCGTCACTCGCCTTTTCCAGTGGTCACTGGTTGCCGTGGCCAAATTCGTGGTCGTGTTTGGCCGATCATCGCCGCAGTCATAATCATTGCAGCAATCAGGAGCAGCATCGTAGGGCAGAGATGGACAAACGACGCTTGGTATTTGGCTGGCCGTTCCGTTGGGCCGTTCCGTTGGGCCGTTTGTCGGTGTACAAGTACCTGCTTGTGTGTAGCCGCTTCTATGTTGGTTGTTTTCGTCGCCATTGTCGCTATTGATCGACCAGCTAGTCGGCCAGCCAGTTGGCTGGTCGAGCGAGCGCGGACCGATCGTTCTGGGAGCCCTCAAAAAGTGACTGCTTACGTTTCGTCTCATTTATCTTGGTGTTGACTGTTACCTTCGAGGTCGCCGTCACTAAATCACGACTTGTCGCCCTGCGCGCCAAAAGGCGTGTGACAAACAATTGCTGCTTACTGGCCCATTTTGTCCCCACATATTTTACCAATTCGAGTACTAGTTGCCATATCTTTCATTATTGTTATCGATCATGTCCAGTAAGGTAAATAGGATCACATGTTAACTGAATTCATCCAAATGTAAACGATATTCATTATACATTGTTGCTAATTTTCAGAGCTATTAATTGAGCTACTCCGACCTTACGTCCAGGTTTTTGTCCGTTCACTCACTCGCTCGTCTTATATCTATAAGGCTATAAGGATATCTATAAGGCTACCCTTTCACTTATAGATACCTTGCAGTACAGTTTTTTCCCTTATTATCCTGCGATATCTTCAATATTATTGTTGACGATGCCGTTGCTAATGAAATTATCAGAAACATAGCACGGTAACGGAATGGAGATCAACTATCGATCTATGCTTAGGATTAATTAAAAGGTGACTGTGTTCACCAAAGCGCCGTATATTATAGTTGAAATATTGAACCAACGGAAAGACTAGGGACAAAGAACAATAGGTAGGCTGCGCCGCCATTCTAGCATTCGTTGGCGACGGGACGAATCGAAGACAGAATCATGTTTGATCGTGTCGCCATCGTCGTCGAAGTCGTAAGCGCCGACGAAGTCGCGTTTTTTGCATAAATGTTTTCGGTGGCGTTTCACAACGCGTCGTTCCTTAGGTCTCTTTTGTTGCCGTTCCCCATCATCAGCATCAATATAATCATCGTTTTCTTCATAAGACGAAACCAATGAGCGAGAGGCCGAGCGACCGCCCCATACGCCAAAAGATGATTTTATTTGTTTTTGTTGTTGGAAACAATTGAACGTCACCTTTTGCCACAGCAATAGCGGTGTTAAAGCACAGCCGTAGTACCGCTGCAGTTTCTGTAGCAACCGCCGATCAGCCGTTGCTCCTTTTAGCCACCTTCTGTCATCCTTTCTATGTGCGTTGTGCCCCGTTTTCGTTAGTTAGCGACAGGAAGAATAGCGCTTGTGGTGATGATGCCATGTGGGCTGTTGTTGTGTCCGACGACGTTGCTCCTGCCGTTACAACAGATGGTGGAGCGAGAAAAGGAAACGGGAGTGGAGTGTAGGAGTGTCCACGTAAGTGACCACTACCAACCAAAGGCAGCGGGTCCACCGCCGTCGCCGCCTCTGTGTGCTGCCGCTGGTAATGTAATGCAAGACGGACAAGTAGCTTGCCAACGAATCAATCGCGCCTAATGGTAATTTCCTATGACAGACTCCCGTCATCGAGTCATTTGTGGTATAAGCAAGAAGGCCAATATTTTTTTTTATAGGAGAAGTCCTCAGTTTTCGTGAACTCCAAAAAATGTCCTTCTGTTTTATCCATTGCTATAAGAAGTGACAGATAACTATGAAATAATAATTTATGAGTACGCACCAAATTCAACGAAGCCATCAGCAAGTTTGAACCGTTTATTATATAGTACCAGTAACTCAGATATAGAGCGGTATCCGGTTTACACAGTGAAATAGAAGTTATTAGAGAATATCTCAGTTCGGATTAGAACAACGCACAAAAATCACTAAAGAGTCATCTCATTTTTTTTTATACTGCCAATCTTATTATTTTATTTTCGCTATTGTCATTAATAGCACGGTGCCAACATACTTAATATACATCAGTGTAAACTACGTGTGGCTTTCTATGTGTGAATTGAAATATCAAGCTTCAAAATGCATTTATCTCAGTCAAATGTAATAGAAAATGGTTTAAAGGTAATCTTCAAAGTCAAAGTTGTATTTTGGTAGCTGACGTAAGCCGGCACCTTTCGTACGATGAGCGCAAATGTCTCTACCGCAAGAACTATCTGGACTGGGTGACATGAGCTAGAGTCCTACCAGGTCTTATCATTACTAACCAGGATAGAAAGCGTATCTACCCTAGCAAACCTCAGCCATGGAGGATTCCTTGTGTCCTTGAAGGACCCCACATTATATCCTTGATCCTAATGCGGAGAAAATCAGACGTTTTGTTACCTTCAGCCGTGTGACACGCTAGCTACATTAAGGTGTGATCGATAGATACAAACTTTTTTCTGTAGACCAAAGCGGTCGTTCCACATGAATGAACCCAAATCATCCTCGTTATTTATAATCGTAAATACATGTCGAGAACAGCTTTAGCACAACTGGGATAATCATAAGAACGTGTCTCATAGAGTTTCATCTTGTGGGTCAACGAGATAGTCTTCGTTTTTCATGGCTCATCTGTCGTGGTATACGTTTTACTTCATGTTCAACACATGTCCATATGTTAAACCGTATATATTTGTATTAGCGTATGTGACCTGTTGTCGGGTTACTCAGTAAAGAAATTTGCGGGATTAAAAAGGTGACGCGCGTCTGTTGCTATATTACTACATACATAGGATAGTAATGTGTCGCTTTTCGGCTTGTGCAGAGTCGGGACTGAGTGGATGAGAAGTTGGCATGATCATGATTTTCTCAAACTCCTGCTGCTGCTGCTGCTGCTGCTTCTTCCACAACGACAACTTCTACTACTATAGTCAGCCTATCAACAGCACACAAAGACTGCTGCCGTTGGACCTGATGGACCAGGATTCAATCGAGCGACGACGTGAGAAGTTTTGTGTTGTCTCCGTCGTGATCTGTCTTGTCCACCGGCCCTCGTTCTGTCATAAAGGGCCACTTGTGCCCGTCGCCGATAGCATAGATTATGTTTCTATATGGAGGAAGTAGACGGTAGTCAGATATGCAGGTAAATGATCGAAGCCGTATCCCGCCAACACACGCTGTCACTGCTGTGTCGTCTTCCGTGTCCTCTAGGCCATATCGACAGACCGCAACATCGTCGTCGTCTCTCGAGCGTAGCTGCCACACCAGCAATAACAGCATCCTATTGAGTAATCGGCTCCGCTGCCCCCAATACCTGTAGCGGAATGGCCTTAGAGCTAGTCATGTTTGACATTGCCTCGTTGTGAACATCGTGCGTCGCGCAAAGAAGCCGCGTCATCCAATGCTGCTTTCTTAGGCGTAGATTTAGATCGCTGATCTAACTTCTAGGTTCTCCCAAACTCGAGCGCTACGCAATGCACACATCTACTATTGTTCTCGGTCCGACAATCCCCATATTGATTTCTCCAAAGGAATTCCCATTTTATCGCGTTATATTGATATCTTGGGCATTGTTATCGTTGAGCAACCCTTAGGTAACATGATCTGGCATTTAACCTTACATAATCCATAAGGGGTTCTCCTATCAAAAGCAGCATAATAAAACTACATAATACACATTGCAGTATTCTTTACATGGAAGAACATTCGATGGGTGGATAAAGCAAAATAACAGTTAGAAAGACTGGAAAAAGGCCGCGTGTCCGGGCAACAAAGTCAACGAAAGTAAGGCTGTACGAAAGGTGTTACTGTTACGATGGGGGTTGCCGTATTTGGGCTACGTAGAAGGTGTCGGTACGCGAGAATTCAACAGCTTCTGGCGTTTGCGGCGAGTTGTTGTTGTTGTTATGCTACCGCGTTACCCTCATGAAACATTGACTGTGCTGCTGTTGTTGCTCTCGAGTAGCTCATAAGCGTTGTGCCGCGCGAAAATGCGTGTCTGTCATGAACAGCGGCGTCAGGAGTCGACAGATGCTGAGCCAGTTTATTGAGCCGGCATCTTGAACAGGAATGACATTGGTCATCGTCGCTATTGTCGTCCAAAGAATAGGAAATGATGGAAATCGAAATAAAAAAAACAGAGCAAGGAAGAAGAAATGATAAAGGTATGAAGAAAAATCGGTTGGTCTGGGCGGCTCATTCCGGTGACATTCCGGTGAATTCTGTCGTGTTCTAAGAATAAGCCGCTGTCTAAAAGGACCATCGCAGAAGGACACCCTGTTTTGGTGTTGTAGCTTCTGCTCAAGAGTGTGCGTTTTGCTCAATAGTGTAGCTGCTACTACTAGTATCAGCATCGTTTCAATAGTAGCCGGACTACATACATCAGCTACTACTACTACTACTACTACTTCTACGATGATCGCTCTCACCCTCCTATACCAGCAGCTGCTGCTGCTCGCTTTCGATGTTGGCATTACTATTATTCCGACCATCGTCGTGTCACTTCGTCGTATGATGACTCTTCAATGGTTGTTGCTGCTGCTGCTGTTGCTGCTGCTGCTGCTCGGCTGACGGCACTCGCGCAGCAGCATCTCGCGTGTTGTCAAAGATGCAGTCACGGGAGAAGCCGGCCAACGCCGCCAGTTTGCTAGCCAATGGGCCATTGGTGGTACGGCCCTCCTCAGCTGTTGTCGTTGTTGCTGCGCTACCGTTGCCGCCGTGGATAGTGAGTGTGGCGGCAAATTTCGACCATCGGTTCCGATTTGAGATGGCTTTACTTGAAGTGCTTCAATTTGAATTGAAGAAGGGAAGCAGCCTCTTTTTCTCTCGCGTTGCCTTACTACTCAGTTCGACCAAAGGCACTTGGCGTCAGCACTGTCCGGAGCGGCTACGTGCTCGGTATTTCGGGGTGAGCGGATGCTGGCTTCTGCCACAGCCACCAATGCCACTGATCACGGCACCGAAAACGCCGATAGCGATCAAAAAGAAATTGCTATTGAAAGTTGTCCGCCTTGACTTGTTGTGTTGAGGGCCCACAATGCACTCGTGACAGGAACCGCCGGACACTCGGACAATCGTATTGACAACACGAACGGATACAACAGGGTCCAGCACTATTCACGACCCTTCTCTCTCTCTCTCTCTCTCTCTCTCTCTCTCTCTCTCTCAGACATTTTTTCTCTTGCGTCGTCTCTTAACGAAGGGACCGATGGACTTTGCACACTTGAACCCTTCGATGTATTCGAATTGCTTTTAAGTCTTAGATGTGTGTCGTCGTCGTCGTCGCCACGTAATGGCTGCTATGGCCAGATGAGATGAGACAGCTCCCGAGATCCTCAGAGCATTCGACATCGAGCATCGGCCGACATCAACGGACATCAATAAAAATTACCAAAGCATAAGGCATTGCCACAGGGCACCACAAAACTCCACGGAGCGGCATAGCACCATTTCCATTATATCGTAAGAAAGAACTACAGTCAAGCACCCACTTCGGGTACTACACAAACAGATACCACAACGTGCCATAAGCACCGGCTGCAGGAGCAGCAGTGAGATGCTGAATTTTGTTAAATGGACTGACTCTGTTTTCCGTGCTTTGTCTCATCGCTTGTTTGTTCGACTAGTCGCCGTTAGCCAGTTCAACATATAAATAGATCACTGCTATTAACAGTTACCAACGCTCTCTATCCCTCGATTTTATCCCATAGCGCGCAACAACTGGACGAAGTGGTGTAGCCGCCGCTTCTATTTCGGCCCTGTTACTCATGGTGCTGCCGGTGGTAGTTGCAGTTCTGATGATTTTTGTCTGTCTTTCAGGCAGCCTGATATCTATCTCGCCGCTTTATAGACGCTCATCGCCGCTGCTGGGATGGCAGGTTTTCTCGATTCAGAGAATATAGCTCAGCATGCTTATTTTGTAATGCCGTAGTGGATAGCCATAGGCCTATTATAGCCGCACTGCTGCAGCTCTATGAGCCCGGCTATGGGTAGATATACATGGGCTGAGAAAACGATGACATTGTTTACATTTCCACGACCACTGAATATTATTGTTGTCAGCTGCTATGCACATGGGCGCTCCGTGAACTGCTGTGGCCACCGTCGTTACTGCCGCTTGTTCATTGCGTGCATTGGCCGGCCGCGTGCAGTCACTATGTGTGCGAGGTGCGTGAGAGTAGGACCCTATTCTGGACGGCGATAGATAGCGTCCGTCGTTGTCGTATCATCTATACAGACGTAGACACACATACAAACATACACAATGCTATTAGCACTGTCATCAATGAAGCCTCCAACGCGAGCCAATAAAAAGGGTGAAATATCGGCATGGCGATACCCACGAGAGCGGACGATCTCATCGTGCTGAAATAGGCAGCGTTTATTTGTGATTCGTTACGCCTGCTGGCCGGCTGGCTGGCTGGCTGGCTGGCCGGCTGGCTGCCGGAGAACAAGCGCAAAAGAGCACGAACAAGCTTGTTCGAGAGTCGCGTCTCGGCCTGTTTACAGAATGACGCGAACAGAAAGCGAGAGCGGTTAAACAGAGTGACGTCGTATGTTGATCCGAGAGCCAGATTTACGAAGCGCAAGCAAGGCATTCGCGAACGCCTTATGTAGTGCGACAGACCTCTAGAGCTAGGTAAACTAAAGGCTGTATTAGTATATAGATGCAAAAATTGGACACTGTGGAAATAGGGATGTGACAATCTGCAAACGCAAGACAGTTAATTATATGTCAAATGTTCGTTTTTTTCAGGACCCCAGTAGCAGCATTTTGGACAAATGGGCCTTGGTTACCCGTGATGAAGAGCTCGTTGTTCTACGCCAGTTTCTTCGATTTGCAGAAACACGTTCACTCGCGCAACAGTTCATGGTAGCCGATAATGCTATCCAGGCAGCCACCGACCACGGTCAGGACCTCAAGAAGCTCCTCGAAAAGTCGGCTCAAGCGGCCAGCATCCTGAACTCACAAAGGGCCAATGATCTCATGCTGCAGCCAACAACGACGGCATCGTCGTTACCTCAAAGTAGCAGCAGCATGAAGGAAACTGCTACTGCCGCTACCAAACCAAAGGAATTATTATCCACTGTAACTTCGGCCAAGCATACGCAACCAATCTCGAAAGTGAGCGCAAACGATGACAATGCCCCCTCTGTGCCGCACAGTCGTAGTCCAAGCGCCTCCTCTGGTTTCGCGGATCGACAACAACAACAACAACAACAACAACAACAACAACAACATAGCTCACCGTTAAATAAACTCCAAAGTATGCAGCCGTATGATTATCGCACGCATAAACGACAAGGTCATGGAGCAAGCTGCGAAGCAATCGAGCGGCGTCCGTCACCGCCTCTGTCTTCACCACCTGTCTCGCTTGGGCTAAATTCACTTAACAGCCCGAACGGGACAAGCCAGTCAGGTCATCATATGTCAGCAACCGCCTTTGCTGCTAACCATCATACCAACAATAGCAGTAGCAGTCAACATCATAATCAAAACAGCTCGGATATGAGTCTCAGCGACTCAGATGATGACGGGTTGCCTGCTATGAATCTCTCCGCAAATATGACAAATCCCGAGGCGCTGTTAGCGGCGCAGGCACACCAGCTACAGCATGGTCGTAATAAAGAATCATCAAGCTCTCTCAAACGCCGCTGGGACCCGGTGGTATTGAGTACGCTGACCACAAACCCTTCAACCGGCAAACGTCGCGTTCAGTGCCACGTCTGCATGAAGACTTTCTGCGATAAGGGCGCGCTAAAAATTCATTTCAGTGCGGTGCACCTGCGCGAAATGCATAAATGTACTGTTGAAGGTTGCAATATGATGTTCAGTTCGCGCCGCTCCCGAAACCGTCACAGCGCTAACCCGAATCCCAAACTGCACGCTCCAAACTTGAGACGTAAAATCAGTCCGCATGACGGCCGCACAGCAAATCCATTTCCCGTGCTGCCCCCTAGCGCTTTGTTAGCCCTCAATGCAACTTCGCCTTCACATCTCGGCTCCGTCCTCCAAGAGGGTCTGCTTAATTCCAAACTGGCTGGGTTGGCCAATGAATATACACAAAGTTTGCTGGACTCAGAGCCTACAAGCCTGGGTGGGGCCGGAATGCCACTCTCGCTCATAAAAGGCTCTTCGGGTCAGCCCACCTCACCTTCACCAATACCAGAGTCAGAGGATAATAATTTCTCTTCACTTGAAGGCATCAATTTGTCGATGAAATCACCGCTTACCAGCAAGCATTTAGCTAATGAAAGAAAATCAGTGTTGGAAAAGACCTCTTCACCACCCAGAAGACAGCAGGACGTTTGCGGTTTTGCTGATTTACAGCCATTGTCCTTAACTACTAGTGATAAACCGATGCGCAAACGGAAAGCACTGAACCCAACTCGAGTAGCTGTCGAACAATCGGACGACGAGGTCCGATACGCCAGCTCCGACGACGACGAATCGACGAGTAATAATAGTGTGGATAATGCGTCACTTAAACGTCGGACTGATTTGGCTCGCAACCATCATGTGGACAGTGAAGATGAGGACCTGTCGAGCAGCGAAGCTTCAAAGGACGGCTTCCCTGACCTCTCCCCGCAGCCAACGAAACAGCTCAGAGCCGAGCGCGAGCTTCCAGGTAATGCACATAAACCTTGGAAGCTCGAAGTGGATGTGAGCACGCTGCGGGAGAAGGTGGCGGATGCTCAAGAGCAAGAGATGCTCAAGCAGAAAGACGCTCAAAGCCCTCAAACGGAAACAGAACAAGACCCTGAGCCGGACAACGAGCACCAAACAAGAATTAAGGAAACTGATCATGGTTTTGACCAGGATGATCCGGAACAGGAGCAGACAGAGCTTCGCGAAGACCCTTTGCGCCATCTGGAGTCTCTTTCAATGGGTGCCTTCACTGCGGGTTTTCTCCCTGCGGTCCGGTCCGGGGGTGTGTCCTTCCATGCCCCCGGCCTCGGGCTTGCCGACGGGCCCCTTAAAGATGAGGGTAGAGAATCGCCTGCCAGCTCGGCGGACCCGTCTCTAGTCGCAGCTATGTATAGAGACTCCTCCCTCGAGATCCCCGTCGACAAAGAAAACCCCAGACGTTGCACCGCGTGTGGGAAAGTCTTCCAGAATCATTTTGGCGTCAAGACACATTACCAGAATGTGCATCTTAAACTGATGCATAAATGTACCGTTGAGGGCTGCAATGCGGCATTTCCCTCACGAAGAAGCCGTGATCGCCATTCAGCCAACCTCAACCTGCATCGTAAGCTGCTATCCACATCATCACTGACGCCGGCGCCAGAAGGTCTTGCCGGAGGGGCGCCATTCGGACTCGACAAAATGTTCCCCTACGGCCAGCCAGAGTTCCTCTCGCGTCTCTATGACTCCACGCAGAATCTTGCCGAAATATATCAGCGGTTACCCAGTGCAGCCGAGGCAGGGCTATTATTTCCTTCCCCAGCGGCGTTCGGCGCCTTCCCTCACTTGCTGTCGCAGGTTCCGTGCGTTTTGAGCACAGACCGGGCCTCACCAGCAGTCAGTGGTGCAAGCGGAGGCTCGCTGCACTCACGCTCACCCTCACCGGCATCACCTGTCGCTGCTACGACCGGGGATGACGATACGCCACCTCTGAAGCCACCGGTCAGCGTCAAGAGCGCACCAGCCTCTCCGTCGGCAACTGCCGCGACGACTCCCCCTGCTTCGTCGCCAACCGCTGTTGCCCTGACGACTGCTTCAACGCCCCTTGAACATCCGGTTGCTCTTATCACCTGAGCTGATATCAGCAGTCAACGCTACTGCTGCTACGAACCTGAGCTACTGATGGGGTACTATTAGAGTGTTGTTGCTCCTCAACGTCACTACTTGTCAGTGGCCAGACCAACTAGTCTCCCTCGCCGATTCGAAATCAACGGTTAAGCAACCCCACCAGCCCAATACTGAAAAATATTGGCTGCTATTACAACGTATTACCAATTCACATTATTAAGTATTGTTCTTATTATACGATGTGTGATGGATTGTGGGGGCTGGCTCAGAAAATTGTAAGGTTCTTCGTAAGGACGCGATTACCTGGTAGCTCGTGTATTTCCAGGCAGCAATAGAATTATACAAACAGAAAGTCTGCGACTCAGTGACAGCAGAGGAGTATGAGAAAAAGTGAAATCGAAGAAAGTCTAGACTGAGATTTTCTGAGTGAAGGCTACTGTCAGCTGTGTTGCATATACGTGTCAAAACGATGCTGATGATGCTATAAGCAAAATAATGGTAGAAAGCAATGTCATACGGAGCAAGATAAAGAGCTCTGTTCAGACAATATTATTACACACCTAGAGTACTGTATATATCTGTAAATCTAAGTAATTTAATGTTATATTATATAGAATGTAGATGCCACATTATTATGTAGGGAATCAACATGAGCGCTAGAAACATTAAATAAAAAATGAAACAACTTATCAATAAATCAACAATATAAGTAACAAATACAGCAGCAAGCAACATGAACGAAGAAACAAGAATAAAAACCAAACGTGTGCTGTGCTCGTGCCAACCTTGTCTAACTCACCTGCATGTTCGACCATATGTAGTGCATAGAATATACATACATCGATTCATCGATTACTTGGCTGGGTTCCGAAGAGTTGGATGTGGGTCGGCCAATCAAAGATCGAACCAGTCATAGCCGTCAATTTACCCTAACGAAACCCGTAACCAACTCTCAGCACTAGACATCCAACTCCGCAAAGAATCAATAACCCTTTAAGGGTGTTTTCTACGACTGTGATTATCACCCCTGTTTGTTTAATTATTTACTGCTGTTAGTCCAGTCCTTCTGTCGTTCGCCTTGTTCCCTTTTAACATAACAGCAGGCTCATCTGTCTGTCTGTCTGTCTATGATGTCCTATGACGAGGTTCTATGTTTCAGAATGCGCAGCGTCGTCGGGGGAAGGAGGGAGAGATCCGAACTCTGATCTACAACACGAGTGAAATGTAGAAACGCAAACGCAAAATGTACACGTACACCGCGACGCATACACACAGACCAGATATAAACGCATAGAAAGTCAGAGAGATACATGAGTACGTGGCTGTTTAGATCAGGCGGAGCAGCACTGGGAAGAGGCCGAATATAAATGTGGAATGAAGATAAACATTGACAGCAAACAATCCGTAACCTTCGAGTACTTCTAGTACTACTAGTAGTGGTCGTCGTAGTAATAGTATTTGACCTTAGTTGTTTCTATGTTTAGAAGAACGAAGAAGAGACAGACAGGGAGACAGGAAGAGCTAACGAGAGAAAGATAAAGAAGCAACCGCTTCCAGAGGTTACGTCTCTGGGAGGGTCTTATTTACACCAGCATCAGACTCTCCGTGTTTTTGTTGCAAACACATAGATGTTGCTAGCCCTCCACGACAGCAGCATCGGCAGCGAAGTCCGTCTTCTCTGTAGCGTAGTCTTTCGGCACTGGCGGAGCGCATTGGGGATAGTTGGAAGCTCTCGCTTGATTTTACCTAGCTAGTGTTTTTGCCTTCCTCTCCTGCCTTCCATCATCCCAATCGTCGTTTGTGACTAACGTTTACGATTCTAGCTATCGCATATCATATATTGCCATATGTCCCAATCACAGAAACTTCATACGAGCCCTAAGATTTCGCGTTTACCGTTAGTCTTTGCATTTTCTGCTTATTCTGTTATCAATCAAATGTATATAATCGAAAGTATTCGCTTTTATGGGTACAGCAGTATTGGGTGAATCAAACACTCTAACAATATAACCTTTGGGCAGCTTCGTTGTACGGATTGATCTCTTCAGTGGCTATGCGGAAATGTCAGGAGTCTCGTTCTACAGAATTTTGGTGCCGGTTTCGAGTAACCTATATCAATGGTTATCTGTCTGGTGCGCTGTGATGGTCTTTCTGGAATAAGCCTTGTTAACATACTTGTACCATGATTTCACATAAGCAATGTCACCAAAGCGGGCTGTAATAAGCGAAAAGTGCTAGCTACAAGTTCATGTAAACAAATAGCCGTTTAGTTATTACGTTCAGAAATGGTTCATCTCTCAGTCGGATTTTAATTTCGCCCTTCGTCTGGCGTCCAGAAGCCAAACAACGGCCTTAGAGGCGTGCGACCCGGCTTTATACTAAATTTATGAATAGCGTCGCCGTCGCCGTCGCCGTCGCCGTCGCCGTCGCCGTCGCCGCCGCCGCCGCCGCCGCCACTACTACCACTAGTGCTAGTTTTGCGATCAAAAACAATCATAACAGCAAAAAACATCGCCACTACGAATCGCCAGTGCCGTTTAGAGGAAGCGTCCAAAAGGTGTATTATGTAGTAGTGTCCTGACAGAAGGTCTGGATAGTCTGTAGCTTCGCTAAATGATTGACCAGACATCAAGTTATAATAGCGGCAACCACAACAACGATAACACGTCAAGATTGACAACCTCTGACTTTTGTTGACTGTAAAGGCTTTAAGTTATTTGCATCAAATGAAATAAACGATAATAATACTGAGAATGATCACAAATATTCAATAAACTATATAGTGTACTTATCTTCCTATAGATAGACAGTAGCTAGATCTCATGAGTGTAATATAGATTTACTTTATTCGCTTACGCATCTTTACGCCAAAAGTCCCCTAAGTAAGAGTCCCCTAAGAGCAAAAATAAAATGAAATATATATATGTTAAGGAATTAATAAAAAAAAAAAAATTGTTACAATCAAAATTGGCATGTACACCTGTTCCGAAAATTCGTTCACACCGAATGCCAATGAAGTTGCCTTATACAGGCCATCCATATGTAACATTTTTCTTCCGCAGAACATTCTGTTTCATAATGTAGCCTATTCCTAAACGAGTCCTTGACTACATATTGCACTTCGTGAGACATTCGTTTAAAGCTCTGCGCTATGTCGCACTAACACTTATCAAAGGTTACGTTTTATACAAGTTTATGGTGCTTCTTTTTTGTTAGCTATTTGCGTTCTATGTAGAGCGAAGCATCCAAATCCAACATTTTCTCATGAGTGTTGTGTTTAGGACTGTATAGAGATAAGAAGCTATGAGTGTGATTTTTGACGGTTAGATTTATCCAGTCTCAAGACAGCAGTTAATTTCGAAAAAAAATCCAAATGTATCAAAAATTGCGTTTTGAGTCATTTTTTTATGAATTTCTCAACTTTTTAAATCCAAACACCGATAAGGATCTTTTGGTTTGCCTCGTTGTACGAAATCTAGCAATAAAATAAGCCGTCATTTTCGGGTAAAAGAAGCTTTTCAATTTTCATAGGGGTCCGTCCTTGATAAAAACATTGCGTAAAACTAGATCTTCGCTTGGATTTTGCAAATGACGTAGTTTCGATGCAATGAGTTTGTCACTTTATTCTAAAGGGAAGTGGCTTTTTTTTGGCTGGTCTATAAATAAATAGGTGACGCATGCATTTTTACGTTGTTCGAATTGAAACGTGTACAATATGGAAAAAATTGTGAAAGATGTTTTGTACTCGATTCCATGTACAATGGACGCACGTGCTCAATTTTCCATATGTGTCTTTGATGAAGTATAAGCATGAGGTAAAAACCAGACTGCAGTCGGAAAAGTCCAAGTTAATATTTCGCAATGTGTGCTTCTTCGTAGTAGTTAGTTCATAGTGTTCAGTGCTCCGCACAGCCACATTTGGGAAAACATTATTTTCCTTCTATTGCCGTAGTTATTGATCAATTATGTTGCGCGGCAAAATTGTACCGACTAGGTTTTCGTGTGACGTTTCAATGGCCTTTTTTCTAAGCTTCTAAAATTTCAGCCAAACTCACCGAGTCGGTAGAACGCCGCAGATGTCTAGCGAAACACTGTGCAGAAACTGCCCTTAAAAGATTAAAGAAAGCCTTACACCAAAAGCCTTAATGATCCTGTTGCAAGGAAAATGGATGTCCAATACACTGCTAATGAAATAATGTTAGTCATATTATAGGAGATTTCCATAATATGACTAACATTATTTGAAAGACTACTTCGAAAACGCTGTTCCAAAAAGTCACCGCAGCCCATCCAAAGGGGCCTCAAATAATGTAACGTGACATTGCAGCCTAATGGTTAACCTATCTCCACAGAAAATGACGAGATCTTGTATTCCCAAGATGCACTTGTCTGACCTTGAAATCAATACGCTTAAAAATATAATCACTTATTCGTTTTTGTCATGTCATACGAAATTTTGTCAGGAGTTTTGGAAAGCAGGAAACTCTACCGCGATGCCAAGATTTGTGGCCTTTTTGCCACGGCCTTCGACGAAGAAAACTAATATCATTCTTGTATAATCGTAGTTACATTCGCGAGATCTACAGCCGCTCTTTTGACACCTTAGGTCGACTACATTTTGCGCCACAGTGTTATACTAAGAATGGCCTAGAGCTCACGATCAGTAAGAAATAATCGACGGTGGCATTAAAAACCGCTATATTTAGTTGCCGGTTCTAATTCCACTGGTTTTTAAGCAATGCGCTTTCAACAATGGCGTATCGCACACACTCATTTGACCAGCACAAATCCTACCATACTTAACAGTATTGTTTGATGTAGCTGCGTCTCAAGGTTTGCGCCCTTACTTCGATCACAAGTGATATGATGCCGTAAATCAAGTGTTCTTGGAAGCGACGTAATTTTTTGCAAAAAAAGTGTACTGGATTTAAGATAATTGATATCACTATTCTAAATTATGCCTTTAGAGTGTCAATGTCTATTCTTTTCTTTTCTACGCACGAAAAAGGCTACCTATCAATAATTACAATGAATGAGCAATCAGTGATCAGTGATCAGAATTAAGCCCGATTGAGGCTTGCTTGCTTTAGAGAATCTAACGAAGCAACCATCGATTAGATCGTCTAAAAGATCCCGTGTAAACAAGGCTCCGATCTTCTGAGATGCGTCACATTACGTTGGCAGCAGGTGGACTCTTTCCTACCTTGTTCCTCGTCCCCACTGGCCTCTCTAGCCCTAAGCATCTTTCAGCATCGATGCTTTTCATGAGTATACGTGAGTCTTTTTTATTGTGGTCGTCGTCGTCATTGTTATTGTTGTTTTGTCGATCTTGTTAAAATGTGCCCTACTCCGTATCCTACTCGATACCATACAAGAGATCGCTGCCGTGCGTTTCTTCTCTGCGTGCCCCCTCTCGTAAATGCATCGACCGACGAGCACTTTCACTAGTAACGCGTGCTCCTGCAAGACGAGGACTGAGGCCGCAGCAACAGCAGGTAAGGAGTTATTTCCCGGCTGGCCACGGGCCATCGTAATGGCCGATGGCAGTCTTGTTGATGGCGGCGACGACGGCGGCGGCCATGGTGGTCGAACCGAAAGGGGTGCGGCCGCATCTAAAGGCATTGATAAGAGGACGAAGAGGTGGTCCTGTTCACCTGTCTGCGCAGATATGTTGTAACACCTAGGTGCGACTGCTCCTGAGTCCGATGCTTGGTGCTATCAACAGGGCTAGATGGGTGTCGGTCAGTCTGTCCGCGGATGTTCCGCTAATGAGGGGACACACGCCAGCCATGAAAACAGGCCTAAGCACAAGGAATGCGACGTTTTGCATGGATAAAAGAAGGCGATCGTTGTGAGCAACCAATACCCCTCGTGCTCTCCCAAGGGGGCCGTGTGGATATGCATCATCATACGATGCACTGTGCTACGAGGTTTTCAGATTTAGAAAAAGTCGCTCCTCATGTTCCGTGTTCAGCAAGGGCGCATATCACTTGTGGTTGGACTGCGCATGCCGCTAGCCAGGAGGTTAGCGTTGTACAAGCGCACTGCTTAAATCCACCTCTATTTGATCTGATAACAAAGCGTCCCACAGTAGGCTTTTCCGCCACTTTTTGTCTATGCGCTTTGTTAATCAAAGTTTTTTTATTGTCAAGCCTGGCCTCCAAATGCGGCTCAATTCGTGAATGTAGGGGTAAAAATTAACGCAAACTGTGAGTGATACATAGGTAGAATAAAGTTCTAATAAGGCTAACACAAGATCCTGTAGTTGAAAGTGCTGTAATCATATAGGCCAGATTTCAGCTCAATTAGGACGCGCTTCTAATAGGTTCTGCACAATAAAAGGCGTATAACAAATGACGTTGTAACTTCATAGGGGCTTACATTTAGGTTAGCCTAAGCAGAAGATTTAAAGTCTTACCACTTATGCGCTGTAGGTTTAATTTGAGAAGCATGAGATTTCTCTTCGCCAGTTTTACGGGGAAACTGCTTAAAGGACTCATGTTAACAAAATCGAATAAAACCACAGGCTTCCTTATTTAAAGGTTTCTATCCATGACTGAATTCAGCCTCGGGTGAGATCGACAGAATGATTAGGTATCCCTTGATATTTGATCGCAGTTATCTGTCGAATATTTCTGCCTCCCGGCGTTCCATTGCACTGAATGCAGACAATATAACTATCGATTAGTTGTTATCAATCTATCCATACTATTAAGAGTGTAGGTCCGCAGGCTTGTCCAACCAAAAACGACCCCTTAGAAGGTATGGATTAAGTGGCATGATTTTTGCGAGGAAAATGGCGCTGACTGTCGAATATTTTTGCTCTTAGGAAACAAAGTTTGATTTTTCCCATAAAGCGTAGTGTTAATTTCGTTTGTTGTCAGCCGCAGCCAACAACTTTTTCTTAATTTTTTACGTTTGAAAATTAGGAAACATCAAGGCGGTCACCAGCATTGCCCACTCTAACATTTCATCGAACGACGTTCCAAGGTCTATTCCTGCAAAAATTGTGTTGGCGGACCAGCTCTGCTCGACGAGCTGCGTACGAAGGATTGTGTTTAGACCATATTTTGGAAGCGCCGATTAGGTTTTGTAGCCACCAACACTAGCCTAGTAACTGGCTGTTATTCTTTGTAACCTCTGTTAAAAATATAACTTGCTTGTTGTCTCTATTTAACTGAAATATATTTCATGGCAAACCAGGCACGAGACGAATCTATTCTAGTCCGACCTAGACTTGTGCAGCCGCCCGATTTTCTCTGGGTCCTTAGAGGGGAGACCTGCGTAAATAAAGTTTTCTTTCCCCATAGGGCGTAATGTTAAATTAGGTAAACTATTATAACACTTCCTGACTACTTACTTGACGGTCGTTGAGAATCTTCGCTCAAACTATGCCAGTTAAGTGGAAAAAGATTGATTTGTAGCGTAATGATGTTTGCCGAACTGATTCATAATCAATGACGTATAAACTAGTTCATGAACAGCAGTTCTGTAAAATGGGTAACGTGATGAAACCTTAGTCAAGTGTACAGCCAGAGGTTAATTTCTGGGGTTCAAAAGAGCTCAGTTTTTTCTTTAGGGAGTGCGATGTATTAACGGATTAATAAGTACATTCGGATGACAAGGTGGAATAATGTTGGAATAAGGTAATAGAATAACTACATCGAACTAAAAGGGTCAGTAAGAGCCTGACCGGAGAGTTGGAACGGGAATGTTTTAGAAGGAATGTTACCAGACGCTTGTAAAAGAATAGCTTTAGAATAGACCAACAGCTTATATTAGGGTTTAGGTGCAACACCGTTCAAGTATCAGAAAAGGCAGGTGAGATAGCTACAGACTGGCAGTAGAACTGTTAGAACACACCAACGAAAGGAAGAAATACGTCCAGCAACGGGATAAACATTGCCAGTAAATTGACTGGGTCGAGAAAATGAGGTAATGAAATGGTTGCAGCGAGATAGCGAAATTAGTGTTGCAGAATTCAGTAAATGAACTACAGCTGATGTTTGACTAAGTATAGCGCGAATGCAACCTTTCTTTCGTTGGCGCTATCTGACCAACAATGGGGGGCATCGATTCTTCAATTTCCTTTTTTCGTGCTTAAAGTTTGATTGAATCATCCGGATCCGACATTCCGGATTCAGGGATTGAACGTCCGGAGGGACTGATGTGCATTACATTTCGGTGTGGGTTACAAGCAAATGTTTCCTGACAAAGTGGCAATCAGATATGCACGTGACGTCTACGTAAACGCAGGATTTTTTTTTTGCTACCAGTCGAGAAATTTCAACGAGCTAA
>NW_019214633.1:0-85947 GCF_002532875.2 Varroa jacobsoni
ATCTATCTATATATATATATATATATATGCAGTTACAAAAACATTCTGATTTTCTCTCTCGAGAACTGCCTGGAAATGCATCACAACTGTAATAATACGCTTTTACCGTGAACCGTACGAAACGATAGTTGGGTGGGATGACGAAAATGTAACTATTAAATTCTACAAAGTACTACTAAATTCTACCTATATTGAGATATAGGTAGAGATAGTATTCTCTCAAAAGGTCGTTTCAGACAATCCTGAGATTAACCAATAAGACGATGATGAATTAGTTGGTACTGTATTATCACATGCCGTAGGCTCTGTCAATATTTCCAAAAAAAGTTCTGCTCCTCTTGCAAAAGCGACAATCCCTTATTTTGCATATTCTTCAGCATAAGAGCCATAGTGTAATAGATAGAAAGTTCTGTTCTCTACTTATGTTTCAATATTAGTGCACTATCTGTAACAAAAAAAAAGCTATTTAAATAGATAAAAATTTCGATTCTACATAGCAATTTTGAGTTAGCTTCTCGTTGCTTTAAAGTGCATAAAGAGCGTAGATTCGTAACTGTAGCTATGAGACCTAATTAAACTAAAAACGAACCGATGATACTGAACGTATATCGTTTGTGTCTTTGCAGTAAAGGAGACCACGAGTTTCGAAAAAGGTTTGCGTCGTTTTTTGTTTAAATTCTAGGTTATTTGCGGGATAAAACCTTGTCGCAGTGCACAAAACAGATTTAAGTTCCATTGTCGTTCCGCGGTTAAAACTACCCGTCTTTTATATATATTTTTCGTTCGCATTTTGTCAAATGCTTAGCAATGTGGTCCAGGCTAGCAATAATTTAATATAGTGCTATTGTGGGACTAACCAATGAAACGATCGGAGAGATGCTTGCCCGTAAATTACACTAACGCCGAAGTTTCTTTAAGAAACTTCCTTCGGATTATCCATACTAATTTAATTGAAACCCGGAGACAAACTGAATAATGTATGAGAAACAATTTATACATCACTACCCAATTGGCTCTTAAGGTATATTGTGTATAAGAAATTTTCGTTAGAAATCGTAGTTGTTTAGTTTCCAGTGTTCCAACCCAAACGCATTTTTCTAGGTTAGAGAAAAGCTACTGTTTTATGGGGCCTGCGCACCAATGAAAAGCAGATTATACCCGTCACATAAAAATGCATCTCTTTCTTAAAAAGTTCGCATATTTAATATTTTTATGCCAATATATCATATCAAAAAATATAGTGGCTGTTATTTTTCAATGGCTTTTAAAATTTCGCTTTTACAGAAGTTGTCGGTGCGTTAGTATACCTTTCGAGGCTCTTTGAGATCAGCACAAACAGTTTCCTTGCTTATAGCCAACAATTTTTTTGTAGCTTCTATTTGCCCTATTCTCAGGGCCATTGAGGGAGCAGCATATAAAAATATGGAAAGCATCCAATTCCTTTTTTTTTTGAGTCCATCGTCTAGGTCGGATGCGGTCCGATATAAAGGAAAGTAACGGCTGTCATCACGTGCAACTATTTTTTTTAGAATGCCTCCTTTTTTTTTTATTATTATCGTTTGATCGATTTTGTCCTTAGTGAAGAAAAGGTTCATTATTTTACACCCTTTGGTTAGTTGATTATGTATGGAAATATTGTTACTGGTAATAGTTTGAGCGTGTACATTGATCTTTTTCTGTTTTTCCAAGCATGTTTTTACTACTTCGAGAGAGAAAGCTAGTGGAACAACTCAAGAATCGAATATGATGACAAACCAGGCTGTTGTTCGCAGTACGATTACTATATCGATATCATTTAATTTACTAATATTTTTAATTCATTTCAGATATCGTCAAGTTTATAAAATAAAAAAAAAAAAAGAAATCATTCAATACAGTTTGCCGCAACGCAATAAGTGTAACTTGTTAAATCTATGAGATGTTACAGTTTGTTTAACTTTCTTTGTCATTGAAATTGAATGGCACAGTGGTACTAACTGCTACTCACGAACTATTTTGTTGACGATTATAACAATCTCGTACCGTAACCCGCTTGATGACTACTGCCCTAAGATGTAATTGCCGTTTCTTAAGAGAGCGCCGCTCGATTTTCAACAGTTCAAGCTTCATTGGCAGACATACATTTAGCCCTTTGAACTAAGTTTGGCTACTATCAAGTTTTCGATCAAAGACCTTGACACTGTCCTTCCTAATGCCGATCGCCTGAACGCCTAGATATGCTACAATCGAAAGTGTTGCCACTACTTCGATGCACTATTAGTGCCTATGCTACTCTTCTATATCTCGGGAGGTTATAGAAATGCCAGTAATCTGTTATAAATCAACGTGGTTCGGTCAACCCATTATTCTCATTGTTATTGCTTGATTTCACGAGAATCCTCCCGTCCGATCATGAGCGCTCCGGCAAATTATCAAGATATTTACCAGTCTATTGCTTCTGTTTTATGATATATATCGTTTTTTTTTTCGCTTAATCTTAAAAATTTACTGCATTTAAACTATTACAACTATACTTTTTTGGTACAGGACCTCTTTTGTTTAACCGCACCGATATTTGATCGCAGTGTATGATTTCATGTCGTTTTTTTTTATTCTCTCTTCTGCTTCCGCAACAAGTCAATGTTTTTCTATTTTTCAATGAGCTATGATACCATTGCTATTCTTATTTAAATTGGCCGTGTCATAAGCTTTAAACGGTAAATCATAAGTGATCATTGTGCTGAAATATTTGGTCCTATGTAGTAGTCGTTCGCGCGTTGATTCGCTCATGGGTCACCCTCGCGCCCTACCGTCCTCGCGTCTCTTTGCTCGTATCAGCGAGGCGCTAACGCCCACAACCAAAACGACCATGGCGCGGCCGAACTGAGACTGTTAAATAACCTTGCGGCTCACCACGGTCGTGGCCTTGAATGAATATACAAAACATTTGACGAGGAACACAGAATTGTTGACGAGTAAGAAGAGAGAAGCGTTTGCAACAGTCATAATAGAGCGATGTTACATAGCAGGGGGGGGTGAAAAATTAAATAAAAGAAAGGCGAATGCGAACTGACCATTAATGCTCGATTGTAACTAACTTTGTTTGGTGCTGAATAATTAATTTATGTAATGGTAAAACATGAGCATGCTCTCCGTTATATACGCTATGCGGAGCAAATTTAAGTTGGGTCAGATCGTTCGAATGCGCCTGTGACGTTTTTGACCACCATCTAGAACGGATGCGATCTCACATATCCCTACAGAAAAATCATTTCTCAGAGATGGTAACTCAGCCACACTGTTTGCTACGAGAGTGTACCACGGCCGTTCCGTACCTAAAGCGGTTTATATCTGTATATATATATATATATAAACCTAATCTGATGGACTGAGGCTTTATTGAACGTAATATTGCGTGTTTTTTTAGAGAACTCGCATAAGGAGTGGTTTTACGCTAAAAACATACGGATAAAACTTCAGGAACGTGCATTTTGATCTTTTGTTGTTAAATGAAACAAGTTCAGCGGACCGATGGCCGATGGGCAATAAGGACTACGTGATCGCTTGCTCTGTGTTTTCATGGATAGCAGTTTATCACTTATAAAAAAATACTAGGTTTTCTAGCCAACTATTTTTCACAGTGCGTATTTGAAAGCTCTTGTTAATTATCGAATGAAAATTTTATTTCTAAGGAGGACATCTAATCTCTGGTGCTTTGTATCATATGACCTTCAATGGCGTATGATATAAACTACTGATCGTTGTTCATTTAGTAAAAACAATAGTTGTTTTTACTGTTCAATTAGCAAAATGGAATCCTTGCTAGTGACCGAGCTTGCTTCAAACACCTACATTTTTAAAAACGTTGCCGTCATTTTTTCGGGCAGTATGAGAAACGAAATTGGTGGTAAATAAATAACCCATGCAGTTAATATTACATTTTGAGTTCTCGTGTTGAATCACAGTGTTTCTGTTTCATCTGCAAAAATAACGGTAGTAACACCAACAAGTAATAACAGTAGTGAAACCTAAGAAGACGTTGATACTTGTGTACGCTTTGACAAGGGTTCTGCTAAAGCTTTGATCGCTAACAGTATTGCTCACCAACACGAATTATGTGTTGGAAGCAACGGCCATTTTTCAGTTACTTCTATCCAGTTCAGTTGAATACTTACATAGTGTGCGTTTTTTTGAATGGCGTGTCACATTCAAGCCTATTAACATAGTATGATAAAAAGCAGTGCTTGTTAATTAGCGCCAGTAGGTTAATCCGATGGAATGAATGGTCGTGAGAGCTTAACCGAACGTACGAGAGGAACGCCACCTTGAGCCTGCGATGGACACTCGCCATGTGTCGTATCGTTTATACTGAACTCTATTAATCCTTACAAGTCAGTCAGAGGGTTTTTTTTAGCCTGCTAGTGCCAAATCTATTCTTCATATTATTATTTATTGGCTGTTGTTAAGAGGAGGTCAAGAATTGGGCGGATGTGAAAGCCTGCTAATCTAAAGGAAGCATTGTGGTCTGGGACGGACGTAAAACTCGAAACAGAGGATGTGAAGGTTGTACACTGTGATGTTGTTTCCCAGATGCATGACGAGAACGATATGGGTCTCTGTTTACTGCCTGCAGTTCCACTGCTCAACTGCCGCCCTCGTGAACAAGTTATAGCGGAATCTTTTTCGAAATAGAAGTTAGAATTGCAAAGAGAAGGCAATGTCCTCGTTTTGTAATGCATGAAGAGTGCTATCTATTATCGTCTAGCGTTGTTAGAAAAATATTCAGAAAACTGATGATAGTATCGGGATTGCTCCTATTCACCTGATCATAAACTATATAGAAATATATATGCTATTTTTTTGTAATATATCTTTGCTCAATTACATTTACTATTGAAGTAATTAAATTGTAGTGAACAATAATAGCTTCTCTTGCGTTCCTATTTGGATTTTTCGTTGAACCAAAGTGTCACAAAATTTTTTAGACGGTGTAATTCGCACAAATTATGTGCTTGGTCAACTTTGCAATTCTAGACGCATCGTCGTTAACTCAGACGCAAGCATCAAACAAAACGTTAGTATAAGGTGGCGATAAAAGGAATGCTTTCACAATAGCTAGAAACCTTTGGTAGCCGCCAGGGTTGTAAATACCTAAATAAACGTAAATGAAATGCAAACAACATGGTAGTCGAAGGCAGTGTGATAAAAGGGGGTATAAGCGGGCTTCTACGTTCACTGTTTCAGCGTTGTCACGGCAACTGGACTATAGGACTTGCCGGTCAATTGATTCGGTCTAATTAGAGGACACCTTGTAGCTTATCTTTGGAGGGCTATAAATAGCTTAATCGACAACATTTTGACGATGGAGGCCTTTTCTTAGTCGAATAAATCTCTTACAGTATATGGTAAATTCCCTTTTGAATTGCCAAAACCTCATGAATTCTGATCCACGAAAGTTGCGCGTATAACTACAGAGGATGATTTTCTTTTGACCAATTTTAGGTATGATCTTATTTCCTAATCTATTACACGTTGGACCTAGAGTTCAAAAAATATTTTAAGCTGAATTCTATTAGTCTATAGCAGAAACACTAAGTTATCTAATTAAAAAACGGCTTAAGCTGAAATTGAATCAGCAAAAATAACATCCGGTTGTTAATTTACTTGTTTTACCGTAGCATCAAACGAAGTCATAACTTGTTCCTGCAGCAATACTACCATAACCAATCGATTTATTTTTCGATTTGAGCAGTATATCGAAATGGAAAATTAACCGAATGGCTCCACGAGCAAAGGCTTGAATTTGTTGTGTTTGTGCCCATTTTATAATGCGTCTATGAGGAGCTGTACATGGAATTCTCATAGAAAGGTTACTCTTGTCGCTTTTTGGAACTAAACTCTAATGTATGTCTTTACATATGTGTCTTTTTTAATGCCGATAGAACGCAAACGCAGTGATTGAGTAAAGAGTGCGAGTGCTCTAATTTTTCATTTCTCTGTCCCAATAACTAATTCTTTGACGCGGAACGAAATGGTTATGAGAATTGAATGTCGTCTGACGGTACAACCCGTTTTTACAATGACCAACCGAACAGGTAATAAGAACATGCCTATTACATGTCTGAATATATTTGGCCTATTGCGAGGAATTATGTTTAAAATTTTATTTACCCGGTCGCCAAGTTGCACAGAAATACAGAAGAAGATGCTTGTAAGTAGTAAGAAATACATCATTTTCTATACTACAAAAAGCTAAAACAGTACCATCATTATAGCTGTAATGCAGTGGCTTTTTCGAAAGCTTTCTCGTAAAGTAATCACTAATGAAAACTACCTTATGGGAATGCGTGTTCGCGTGTCTGACAGACCATAAGATACCCGAGCATCTTCAATATGTCACGGACGCGCAGAACCCTTCTTTCTTCCACATGGTCGAGTACTTCTACCATAAGGGCTGGCAGATCGTCGAAGATCAACTGGCTGAAGAAATAAAAGGAAAAATGACGCCAGAAGAGAAACGGAAAAAGGTACGTTAACTTATATGTTCTGCCCTTCATTAATACTTACGTCGTACCGTCCTGTCTTTCAATCGGTATTTTCTATCCACTTCTGCCAGAGGTTGTTTCGATTTCAAATAATTCAGTTTTAACGGTTAGGAGTAGGCGAGTGAAATAGCAGGACAGCAATATTTCAGTTCATGATTGATATGGCAAAATCTAGATTACCAATATTCAGATTGGTGTAGTAGTTCTAAGGGTTGCTTCTCTGCACCAACGATATTATATTATTAGTAGGCAGGTGTTTTTTAGTACAACAAATTCATTACCTAATACACATGGAGTCGCCAGTTGCGAAGCCGGACTCGGCTGGTTCGAGTTCCGCTGCAGAGCGTACGTCCCAGTAAATGTTAAGGTAATAATCTTAACATAAATGTCATTATCTCGCTAAATTGTTTCTGACCAAGGTTCCTGCATTTTCTCTCATTGCTTTTTGTCTAAGGTTCGTGGTTACCTAGAATTGCTAGGTCCATGTCACGCGGTACTGGAGGTATCGTTCCCACTAAAACGTGACAACGGGGAATATGTTATGATTGAGGGATGGAGAGCTCAACACTCGCTGCACCGCACACCGTGCAAAGGAGGCATTCGTTACTCGACTGACGTATGCCTTGATGAAGTCAAAGCACTTTCTGCGCTAATGACCTTCAAGTGCGCTGTCGTAGATGTGCCTTTCGGTGGAGGTAGTTACTTAATTTCGGATAGGCTGTTTATGCTTAGGCTGTAACTGCGTGTTATTTAGTACTAAACACAAATTACCATCTGATATAGATTGCAAAATTTTAAACAGGGTAGTTCTGCATTTTTTTCTATGTTCTATTTATTGGACTATCTGTTTATATATCACATGTTTTGTGTGGTGTCGGCAGGCAAAGCTGGTCTGAGGATCAACCCACGCGACTTCAGTGAGCATGAACTGGAAAAGATCACCCGCAACTTTGCGTTACAACTATCGAAAAAGGGATTCTTGGGTCCAGGTGTGGATGTGCCTGCCCCTGATATGGGCACCGGTGAAAGGGAGATGTCCTGGATTGCCGACACGTATGCGCAGACTATCGGTATGTACCTCTTTATGAGTACTACAGTCTAGAAATACACAGAAATGTAAACCTTGTTCATATAGCAACTGCTGGCGTTTTCGGTGCGTATAAACGTGTACGAATTAAAAAATGTTCAGCATTCGATTGCGGTTCTCGCATAGCTTTGTGATGCTTAACCAGTATTTAAGTGTCTAGAATTTGCTACAGGTTATTTTTCTGTGAATATTTTAGGGCATTCGGATCTAAATGCTCACGCTTGCGTAACTGGCAAGCCTATCAACCAGGGCGGTATCCACGGGCGAGTATCCGCCACGGGCAGGGGTGTCTTTCACGGTTTGGACAATTTTATTAATGAAGCGTCGTACATGAGCCAAATCGGTAGGCCGTTATACAGTTAAATAACAACCTAACTGAGCACAATTTTGTTATCTATGCTGTCAAAATGATTCGATTAATTGTTAAAAACGGTTGCAAAGAAATAATAGCCCCTACGTTGTTCTGTGATAGATGAAGGTTAAGACCTTTTTGGGTTTATCAAACTACGCAGTTTCAAGTATTGCATTATAGCAATCGATAATTAATTAGTAAGGTGTTTTTCAATATTACGCTTTAAATTAGGCACAACTCCGGGTTGGGGTGGCAAGACGTTTATCGTGCAAGGACTTGGAAACGTGGGTCTTCATTGTACACGCTACCTGACACGTGCCGGAGGTCGCTGCATCGGAATTCAAGAAGTTGATGGGGCTATCTTCAATCCAAACGGTATTGACCCGAAGGAAATTGAGGACTGGAAAATCGCTAACGGCACGATCATGGGCTTCCCTGGTGCCGAGACCTACCAGGGCGAGAATATTCTTTTTGAACCTTGTGATATCCTTGTCCCGGCTGCGATGGAAAAGGTTATCACTAAGGAAAACGCTCACAAGATTCAGGCCAAGGTATGTACTAATAAACAACTACGGCCATTTAGTACGTAAATTCAGGCTGAACGCTAGGCCAATTTGAGTGCTGCCCTGTCAATCCACCGTCTTCATTTTACTTTTGCATTCACCATTTAGAAGTTACGCCCTTTTCTCTTTTGAGTTTTGGAAAATAATTTTTTTTTGTAAGTAGTTTTGTCAGTTGCGATCGTTTTGCATTTGTGATCTTACAGATTATTGCCGAAGCCGCCAATGGCCCAACGACTCCAGCAGCGGATAAAATTCTAATGGATCGTAACATTCTCGTGATTCCTGATCTATACATTAACGCCGGTGGTGTAACCGTTTCTTATTTCGAGTGGCTTAAAAACCTCAATCACGTCTCGTACGGCCGTTTGCTGTTCAAATACGAGCGAGAGTCAAACTATCACCTCTTACAGTCAGTCCAAGAGTCTCTGGAGAGGCGATTTGGTAAAATGGGTGGCCATATTCCCGTAACACCTTCCGAGGCATTCCAGAAAAAGATTTCGGGGGCGTCCGAGAAGGACATTGTCCACTCGGGTCTCGACTACACAATGGAGCGTTCAGCTCAGAGAATCATGCGGACGGCTCATAAATATAACCTTGGCCTCGACCTCCGTAGCGCCGCGTACGTCAACTCAATAGAGAAGATCATCCTTACATACTCGCAGGCCGGGCTCACCTTCACCTAGAAAGTTTTCTTTTGTGAGAACTTCTTTTCTTCCTCTCTCCTTCACATACTGCTATGTATCAACCCATTTTTCGCTGTACGTTTTAGCTCGAGCAACGTTTGCCCGGTGGCTCCCAGTCCCGTTTGTGTACCCATGAAGCAGAATTTAGGGTTAACCAAGACACACCGGCTGGGCGTTCTGGACGATGGCTGAATGCCGACCATAAGAAAGAAGACGACAAACTAGGATAGTAAAAAAGCGAAAAATAAATTATAATGCTTTGTTAGAATCAATAATAACGTAATAATCATGTTATGAAGAATGGAAATTAAAGAAAAACAAGATCATGCTAAATGCTAATGAAAGGATATATGCCGCTACAATAGCAACGGTTACACAGATATCATTGTGCAACATCCTTTCCACCCCTTATTAGTAAAAACAAGGATACGATGAAGAGGATAAGATAAACACATAACGCATGCATTGCAGATAATAATATAGAATTATTAACGATGGCTTATCAGCAATTTAGCTATGCCGTGTTTTACCATCCATTACCTCCATCCAGATGACAAGGAGAAATGATAAATCCTTTATTCTGGGTGATTCTGAGGTGTAGTCAATATACAATGGGAAAAGGAATTAAGTCTTGTTTAACGTAGGACGCTGGTGCCATAACATCTTGTGCCTTCGCGTTCTTTCAAATGATATGCAGCGTACAATATCGAGAAGGAAAAGGACGAGACTGAACGAGTTAGAATGAGCAGAGTGTGTCTTTATTCATACACTATCATTACTATAACTGATGAATCTGAGGATTTGATTAATTTGATTGCGACTGACAATAAACGCAATGTTTACTACTTTCAAACACAGGGTGTGCAATGCGGTGTAATTGAAGACGGCATTTATTGATGATACAACGAGTGACTGAATATAGGCGGCAAAAAAGAATGCCATAATAAAAACGAAAACAACCGATGGGGGTGTTTCTTAAAGTCTTGTAAAGACAAACATGGAGATTCTAATAAAGTTAGTGATCAATTAGCTGATTATGTAAAGAAAAAAGAGCTGAGAAGGTCTACATGATAAATTATTTTTATGCTTTACGACACACTACCACAGACTTGGGTTGACCAACCAAGGCAACCAAGTGACTTTATCAGGATGGGATATAGTACCTTATTCTCAATTTGAGACCCTCCATTTTGTTGTGAGGTAGATTGCTGATTGTTTAGTTCAGTGTTCTTCACGAACGAATTGATTGAACAATTCGGCTCCCTGAATCATTGAACACAAGGTAGTAAATTTTTTTGCTTTTTGTACAAAAAAATCTTCGCTCTTTCTAATCAATGCTGCGTCATTTCTAGATACGGCTGGCATGTTACTTTGCATCTGATATTTTTAAAAGTCACCTAATAGACAATTATTGATGAGCGGATCACGTTCATACGATAACTAACAGAAACATAATTCAAACACGAGAGGTACAACAAGCGACCGCGATGAACAATGTGTAAATAAATCCACCGCTAATGCTCCGACAAATTTGTTAGTTATATTCTGTTTACATGATATATATGTTTCAAGTGAAGACGCAACTCAAATGCAGTCTGGCACATGTACTAATAAACTGTTCGTTTGGAACCAGTATTGCTTTGCTGTTGACTGAGGAAGTAAAAGCATGTTTTTGCTCTGTAATCTCATTTGATTTAACAGGCAAGTTTGTGGTTTCATATCTTCCACGTTTGAAGCATTCGTCTACACCACTAATAAACTTGATATCGAAATTCCAAATGTATTCTAACCCATATTCTGAGCGATGCTTTCTTTGTAGTATTAGAACTGTTTTGCTAGTATCTGTACAAATCTAATAATTTGCAAAGCACCGCAAAGTTTCGCTACATATTTACCTAATCGCTTCTCGGTTATTTGAAAACTCCAGAGAAATTAGGGCCAACAGAGGTACCCAATTTATTATGTATTCACCGTCACACTCTATAATGTTTTCTTATCCTTAGCCAAACCCGTAAGCAACACCGTAAAAAGTGCATCTCCCTTGTACTGGGAATCCCAAATTGACATCTGATTAAATGATTGTGTATTTAGAAAAACACCATCAACAAATATCGATATATAATTTACTACAAGCCAGATAAAAAAGAGACATAATCAAATAAGGAAGATGCTTTTACGCTTTAAGCAAATTTATTTGCTTTTTTCCTTAATGCCTGTTTTTGTTAGCAAAATAGATTGATTAAAAGTTACACGTCTAGGAGTCTTTCATCCGTCCTTATTATACATGATCTCGAGGATGAATAGAATAATTGTTCAACTTTAGTCAAGTCATTTAAAGACGGAATTATGTGCATTTTGTCGTAGTTAATGTTTGTACCTCGAAATTAGACAGCTGGTAAGCATAAGTAGCGTCCGTTTTTTTAACTAATATGAACGGTAACGTTTCACTCGGAAATATGATCCTAATTTATCATGTATTTGGCGTCATACATATTTTTTTCTCATTTCTTAGCCAATATCGTTATTCAATTCCACTAGGAATTATCAGATCTAGTGTCACAGGGCTTGTTCAAAACATGATGATCCATCAATGTGGGGTCTGGAAAATACGATGAGAACAAAACAATTGTCCCCTCAAGCTTCTGTAGGACAAGTTTAACGACCTCTGCCATCTGTGGCCTCGCATTGTTGTCGAAAACGTTAACTTGTCGTTTAGGTATTTTCTGTTGGATATCCTCCTATACTTGATGCAACTGGCTCTATTGTTGACGATTTTGCTTTTTTACAGCATTTCCAAGTATATGAGATCCCTGCAGCCCTATCGAATCCACATTACAGCCTTTCCGGATTGGAACTTTAGTTTAACTTCGATTTTAGTGACACGTCCTAAAACCATAGCTGACCCTAGTGGAATGTACCCTCAAGGTCTATAAAAGCTTTGAACTTAACAGTGCCCATACTGCATACGGCACAAATGTTCCAGACTTACCTTAAAAGATGTTTAATCTTAACAAAAAAGGTGTGGATATTGTTTCTTTTTCACGTGGAATATCCATGTTTGAACCCTAAATTTGAAACAAAATCCGATTCACGACGTATTTAAACTGTAATATGCTTATAAAAGAAAATAGTTTATAATAGTTCTAATGCTCAACAACCTGTTAGCAAACATTACAATTTGTGTATTCAATAATTTAGAATGGTATTGTTATTACCAGATTTACATCTAAACAAATCCTAGTTAAAGTGATAACACTGGCCTCCATCATGCAGTTTAATAGTAAGATTGCTATTACCTATTTTCCGCGAAGCTCTACCTATTTAGATCCTGTAAGTACTAGAATGATCAGCTATAACTTAGGAATTTATATCTTGCTTTTTATTTAATAGGAAATATAGAATTAGAACAGCATAGATGCATATTTAGTAAACACATCAAATTTTTTAATAAGGTGTATAAATATCGTTTCTTTTTTTTCAATTGTACGCTAAATGCCTTTTTTAAAACGTTTGTGGCACTTGCCTATAAAGATATACCCGGCTGTAATGTTTGAAATTATTTCCCCACGGCAGTGCAGTGTAAGCGCGTTTGCCTGCTAAACTCAGAGACACGTGGAGGTCTGTTTTAAAATCCAGCGCGCATACATACTTCGTTTCGTACTGGTAGGCACCCTTCTGAAGCATCAGTGTTTAATAGTTCGAGTATGAAAGGTAAGAGAAAAATATTTTTAATTTTGTGTTATTTTAAATGCTCGAGATTCGAGAAGTTTTTTTCTAACTTCAAACACTGAAAAATGCCGGATGCTTATAGAAAGTGTTATGATAAAGTGCAATTACTATTTTGTATATATAGTGTATATATAGGAAATATGTTGCTAAACTTCACACACTACATCTTTTCTCAGGAAAGTGTCTTTCAAGTTTTCGAAGCTTGAGAAAAACGGGCAAAACATTTTAAATTGGTCAAAATATACAAAAAATAATACAAAATATATGTTTTGTCTTACTAATTTTATGTGGAATAGTGCAGATAATCATGCCAATATTTGAAAAGCGTTATTCAAGAATAGCGTATCGGTTATCTCAACCAGTGACATTTCGACTGATGTGATTTTGGCAACTGTTTGAAAGAGTAACATTTAGTTACTAGAGAATTTAAATATATCTCTAAAAAACATGACATGTTTCCAGACATGTGATGTTAAGATGTCATGTCTCACAGATTAAAAAGCAATTAATATATTTTAATAAGTGGATAGTGATTACTTTGTAGTCGTTTTTTGTTTGCTCTGGTGTTGAAACCATAATTGAGTTTAGTATAAAGTATTTAGTCTGATACCTACATTTAAAGAAGGATTATATTATATGATGGAATTTGAAAAGAACATTTTAAGCTAACTACAACCAACTTCGTAGCGTTATGCTGTGGAATAACTATTTGCTTTAATGATAACTCGTGCGGATTTATTGACCAATAAAGTATTCCGGCTTCCTCTTGCCGCTTGAGGCGAGTGACAAGAGTCGTATATTATTATACCTAACAGAAAATATTTCGTCCGAAATGATAATAACAATAATATACCGATTTGATACACATGTATTTGTCCGAGTGGAATAAAAAAACACTGTGTTATTTACTTGATCATAATAGCCTTCATTTGCACTTGATAGATCACCGTCAGATAAGTCTTTAAGGAGGTTATTATAGTGCTTGTTTACGACGTGGTAATTACCTTCAAATCATATGTGCAGGAAACGAACATATCATTTAGAGAACTTTCTAGTTTTTATTTATCACGAACTAATCGCCCGATGGTCTTCATCATATTTCGTCTCAGCTCTTAACAACAATTCTTCCTTCCATTGACTACTCCTGTCTTTAGAAATTGCCTATAGTGTGAGCTACTATTTGAATTTGCGTCGCCTTTTTTCAAATTTCCCTTCCTCCCTGTCTCGTCTCTCGTGAACACTTCACGTCATTTCAGCCATCTATTCAGTTCTAGTCAACTGTGACAGCCAAGATTATGTTACGCTCTCTTTTTTGTCTGATGTTTTTACGCTTTTCACGTGCCTCATTTTGTTTATTACTGAAATATATTTCTATGTAATAGCTCTATATATGTATCTATTGTATATTTGTCATATCGCACCTTCCTCTGTCCAGCTGCAATCAAGATGATCGAGTTTCTGCGTCCACTTCGCACCCTTAATCGTGTGCTTACTAACCTACATCACTCATAAAACCCTTGGGTTTTTTGTTGCCGTTTACTCTCTTTTCTCTTTCGTATGCTCTTTTTTCTCTCTCTGTCTCCCTGTTTTTTTATTATTTTTGATTTTTTGTATGACTCTGCTTTTTATCTGGCTTGTCACCCTAAAACCTAGTATCGCTTATTGGTTCAGCGGCTTTGTATTAGCATAAACGTTCCTGTGGTGTATAGTGTCTTGAAATGGACAGTATAGAACCAAGCAAGCATAAGCCTATATCCTGAAAACATGTGTGGTGTTGCAGATATTATTGGTAGCATACCTCCTATATATCAGTGCTTCATTTGCGACGTCGTATCGTTTCCGTGAACATCGGGCCGCAGCTACTTACCTGTGTTAACCCCAGTCCACAATACGCTTAGCTGTTGTCAATAAAATCAATACATCATTCCCGCAGCGTATCAATGACGCAAAAACAACGTGGGGAGCACTGATGATCGTTTATATTTGCCGCATTGCCTCCTCTGTGTTCTGTCCGTTTTCTTATTTACTATATTCACCACGCCAAAACACACGTACATGTATGTAAATAATTACATATATATCAAGATGTATATCTTTCTTCTGTACGATTTTTCTGTACAAGTGGTACAACGGAATAATTGTTATCATTATAGGGGAACAATGTTAGTAATAATGACAATCCACACGTCATGTGCATTTTATAATCTTGTTTGTGTTTGTCAGTCTATGGAATATGTCTACGTAAGGTTCCATTACGGTTTACTACTTAGTTTAGGACATATGGCCATTTACTTTTTTATCAGGCAGGCCTCTTCTTTTCACCGCACACATTTTTTCTTCATAATTGGAAGAGACAGCGGCCATCGTATTTGCCTTAAGACTGGGCAAGATCAGTTACCATTTTACGAAACGGTATTCTTGTCATGAGAACGAAAACGATGATCGGTGGCTGTAACAGTGACATTCTTTTATCTACGACTCGATCTCATGTATGTATAATTTAAGCACACCTTTTCCTCATTTACAAATAGTTTATTCATCTATCTACCTAAGTGGCTAATTAAACATACGCAGATGTCCGCTCACTCACAACAATAAGTCTGCGCAGTTAATATATTTCTGTCATTTAAGGCGTCGTTGTCGTCCAGCATGCATGTCGTGCTTCTATAGTTGTTGTATATGAAGACTCAATCCACAGCGTCAAAAAAGCCGCTGTTCTTCAACAACGCTCTGTTCACCAATTCACTTTGTTTACTATCAGTCTGTTAATAAATGTACTGATAAAAATAATGAAAAGCTCAAAAACGCCTAATTTAACATGTTGTAGCCTCTTGCGGCAATATTTGTTTAGACCTATTAGTTATGCTTTGCAAGCATGAACAGATTACACTGTTTCATGCTTTATATTTACTCCTCCTCTTTGACAACTTTATTCTTTGCCTGAAGTTACTCACCTGCAAAGTAACTTATTCGTCTCCCCTTTCTTAGCGTTTGACACTCTGACTGGGCGCGGTAAGTATATGGGCTTAGGTGATAAAAGCACAAACAGAAACTTCCCGATACTTGGGGGAATCGCTATGAAGAAGTAACGTGAGGAAGACGATATGACTAAGTTGTTGTGTTTTCATCTTCACGATGCCGATTATCGTCTTGTTGGCCGCTGAATGCGGCCAGAGAAGCTTCGACTTCGTTCTTCCATTGTGAACCCAGAATTGCGATGTGTGTGCAGGAATGACATACATGTACACGGGCTGTTACGTTTACAAATATATGCATATGATTAGAAGGTGCTAATGACGCGCTTAACGCTAGACCATGTTTACCTAAACCTCTTTGCTTCTTTTTTTGATTTGGCTTTACGAGAATCCCGAACTGAGAGCTGAGTATGGTACTACAAAAAGAAACTGGACCGGATGCAGTTCGGCTACACCAGATCGATTAGCATTTGACCTGCTAATGTCGCGTTTGTATCTGCACAGAGCACGACGAAGAGATGTTGGCAATCAAGGCCTAGCGTCTAGCAAAGTGATTTCGATCACTCGAAGGCCACGTTCTAACGGATCGGTTATGTATAACCCTCGCGGAACGTAAATTGTCTCGTTTTGGTGATCTATAAAGCTGGCCGCCTGTTTCACATATTTCTCGTAATGGGTCTCCATGCAGAGGTAGAGCAAGTAAGCAGATATGCATGCTAGACAACCTGTAATTTTAATAAAGAACACACAGACACCCGAAAACAATTAACAGTGAGTATTAGAAAAAAAAAAGTTAGCTAATTAATGCCTATATTATGCAAGACTATATTAGCAATAAGATATCCATTAAATGGTAGGTGAGACTTAACTATGGTTTTTATTAGAATGGTATTTCATCTAAAATAATTTAGTTGTTAAGAATAAATACTCTATAGACTAAGGCGTCAAAATGTTTCGTGGTTTGATAACAGGGCTTCTATATTGACTTATTAGTTCTTTTTTAAGTTTTATACTTGCACTCTGCGGTTATTTTTTTCTGTGAGAGTGCTTATTATCAACCTTATAATGCTACTGAACGGTAGAGAAAAATTGGCGTGAAATCTTTAGCATAAACAACGAAAAATTATCAAAGTAATTCGGCTTTGTTAATCTTTGGGATGCAACGTATGTTCTCTATGGTATGCACCTAAATCAAGCAAGAGATCAGTTCGCACTTGTACTTCTCATACAAAGCAATTATATTCCCTTATTGGGTTGACCGTTTCTGCCCTCCATAAGATTATATGGTTGTTCAGAAGCCAATCCTAATTCGAGCATAGTTAATGTACATTAAAATACGAACAGAATCTCTTTATGGGGAACTATGTAGGAATTTCGTTTCCTTTATTATCTGTTCCTATTATATATATATATATATATATAATGCTTCCGATTGTTTTAATTTGTAGTTTTGCAATACATAAAGTTCATTGGTGAAATCAGTCAAAAGATTAAATAATAAAAGTCTTAATATCATATTGTTTTCTGCTAGAGGAGAAAACGAGTGATTGTTCAAACGCATCTGCAAAATTCAGGAATGGAAGAACGAGTGTACTGCATTCACTTAAGACACATCATTCATTACAAACAGAGTAAATTAATCTTGAATTTCCTTCTAAACAGTTCGAAAAGACGTTAAAAATGCTTAAAACAAGGCCGCTAACTACAACGGCATGGAGCATACGGTCTACATGTAGCATGCTGTTACAATACAACTTACAAAAGCTAAATAGACAAGAAATATAAGGCCAGTATTATCCGTTGAGAATTATTGAACCACATTATATTAGTGCCTCAAAATTACCATCGGTTCATCGATCACCTGATCCACGACATACCTATAGGCAAGGTATCGCAGGATGACTTAGTACCATTGATAATAAGCCTTAAATATTTTTTGAGATCGAAGCCTTGCAAATTTATGAATAACTGTTAATAATCAAGGCTTGTAATTTGTTTGGGTACAAAAACAATATCGTGGTAAGAATGCCGTTTCCAATAATAATACATGATAATATACACATTAAAAGTCATAACGAGCCGAAGAAACTGATTGGTAATGCTTCAGATGATATACTCATTCAAAAAACAGTTATTGAATGAACCAGTTAAATAAAAAAAATTTCTATTCCAAACAATTATAATTGTGGCTTTTGCAATTTCATGGAAGAACTATACGACTGCTCTTTAAAGGCTGTTTCTAATTGCTGCTTTTAAAAATAACTATCGATTATAATTTTCCTCAAATTAGTGTTGTAATGGGAATCACATTAGAATTCATTTCGAAAGAGAATAGCTACGGGGGTGCCCATTGCATTATGTTCTTCGCAAATCCTTTTCGATTAGTTATCAAATAAGGGAATGTTTCTAGTTCAGTATCCGGTGTTGGTGTTGAACACAGTTTCAGAGGGCTTGATTTCAATACGAAACACTCGGCTATAAACCTAGCTCGCCTACTGCGTCTTCATGGAGACATATATTACATATTATCCATAAGCCTTTACACTCAAAGAGAATCCTTAATTGCTATTGAGGGATACATCGGCGGTACACTACATCAGTACACTATTGACATACCTTCGCAGAACGAACTAGAATTCATCTTCTCTGCTTGGCGGTAGAAGTTATTTAGAGTAGACACTGTATTTTCAAACTGGTGTCGATCGATGAAACGCTCGAGTTCGAGCGGGAACTTGGTCTGAAAGCGGACCGCGGTCCCTTCCGTGTAATCTCGTTGGATGAACACCTTGTTTGCAGAGCTCTGTGGACCTCCACCGCCGCCAGCCGCGCCCGCAAGAGCTCCTCCACCGGCTGCCCCGCCAGCCCCCGACATCACCTCCGTCCTGAACGTAATCTTGACCCTCTGGCCAGCGGACCTGAACCGGCCGCCCCAGTAACCCAACCCAATTACAAGGCAGTGACGGCGCTCAGATTGGAACTAGTCCAATTATGGGCCTCCGTAGAAGTATAGGTAGAATTTGTGGTAGTAGTGTAGTTGTTGCTGAACTGTCGACAGTCACCCGCAATGAGCAGCGACAGACGGAGTCACTCACTTTGATACCAGCGAAAGCTCACTCGGAATAAATAGGAGTACTAGTAAACGAGAGTGTTTATCTGACTACAACAACGGCCGGAGTCTACAGCTATTTCGCTAGGTGATTTACTCGGTTAGGTGATACTGCATCAAATACCAACCATTGTACAGTCAATACAACCAAGAACAAACATTAGCCCACCACTGCAGCACTAAAAAAGGCACCGCCACTAACACCATTAATGCCCGTGAAACATATCCTTGGATAGATAGATGAGCTGCCTGATTAACCAACGATAGACCAACCATACGCGTTTTACCTGTAAATCTATCTATTTCGTCTATCTGCCGCTCCGTGGATGAACAAGATCAGAAAGCGACGAAGGAAAGGGGACCTCCTACCAGACACCACTATTCTAAAGAGCAAATTAACCGGCGGAAATAACAATCACAACAATAATAACACATGGCGTCAACGTCGCTTCGTTTACTCTACACGCGCCTTACAGAGAACTAAGAGCTCCCAGTCTTAGCTATAGTTCTGCCTGTCGTCCTATCAAATTGTCGTCTGCCCTAGCCTTCTACTAGCAAGCCGCATTATGTGTCCTGTGTGGAACATAGAGGTATCAGATGTTTTTCGATTCAGTATTTAAAGGGTTGCTTGGTTGCTTTTAGCAGACGATTTAAAGAGAAAGCAGTTGATGAATGCATTGACGAAATTTGATCCTTGCGATAGCCATTGCCAGTCGAGGAAGGGCGAAGACATATGTTAGCTTGCTTGGTGAACGTCGAAATGACAGCTGACGCAGCAAACCTAATCGGCAGCACTACACAAACAGAGAGGATTTCTCAACTCGTGATGGGAGAGGAAGCCCTCACGGCCTCCTTCGGAACACTGACTATAGGGCAATAAGATAGGAAGCGAGTGATCTGGTTCGTTTCAAGTATAGGAGGTTTCGGACTCGACGAACGCCACAGTCACCAGTTTAGAAAATGCTAAACTGTTCAGAAAGTATCACCAGTAATAATAAGGTATTGACCAAAGTGGGTACCTTTGTGTGACAACGTATCCATCTGTTGGATTTTATTTATTACGACCGAAAAGGATGGGCTGATTCCTGGGTGAGGTAAGTGCAATTTATGTGTTTCTGTTAGTAGTCCATTGCGTACTTCTAGCTTTTCTTAGATTGGTGCGAGGTACGAGGATTTGATGGAAGTGGCGATGAGGATAGTGTGGATGTCAATTTTCTGCTCTAATTCACATTATCCACACCAAGAGACATTTTTGGTCATTGAATTGAGACTCGTACAGAAGAAGAAAATGTTCAGCTGCAGTGCTCAGCCGATGTCGATCGGTGGCCAATCCGGTGAATGCAAACGAAGCGTTTCATTACTACATATGATTTATTTTATAGTATACTGTGTTTTATGATCTGATGGGAACAGGCCATCTGAAAAAAAAAGGGAATTGAACACGGGTTGACATTTTTCGCGTAAAGTAAGCAATTTGGACTTGCATGTGCCACTTTTCAGTTTGCTGCTTGTTAGTTTTGGTTCTTACTGATCTTGTAAATATCCCCCGGTGGGTGAAAATCATTTTGTGTATATTTGGCAAAAAAAAACTGCAAAATTTCAACTTGAATAAAATACATAGTCACTTGCATACACTGAATTAAATTGCACAATGAAACCCTCAGGAATCCGTTCTTCTAGGCCATCGCTGTCGTTACCCTATATCAGTGAAATAATGTTAAGCTCGAATTGGCAGTCGATCCTAGCCCAAGATGCGCGATGGAACTCATTTCGACAACCTTACATCCGTAAGTTCTAGCACCTGTAAATTAGTGTATGATTGTTTGTATTTAATTAATAGAATTGTTTCAATCATGTTCCCTAACTTAGTGATATGTAGACAAGTTACTTTAGGTCGTACATGACTGCAAAAATTATAGTGTGCTGTCGATGTATTTTTACTATTCAAGAGAACATAATTTCTCTCAAATATTTATGCTTTGGAAATGGTTTTTACGAATTGACTATTACTAAATTATTTATAGAAAAAACCAAAAATAATTTCGGTTGATAATAATAGAGACTATAACAACCAGCTTCGGAGACCTTGATGCAAATATGAAAATCAGCTTACAAAAGGAACTTGTTTTGCTAAACTTCGAGTGACATCCGGATCTCTGGATATTATGCATCAATAATCCCCGGTGTGGTATTTCGTGCATAGCTCATTTCTTATTTCAACGATCAGGAATCACATTAAAATGAAATCCTTCCCGCCTTTATTGTAAGGATTTGAGTTGACCTTAATATTGTTAGTTTTAATAAAAAAGAATGGTAGTAGAGCAACTAATGCTAGCAAGACATTTGCACTGACACCCGAAAAACGACCATCGGACTTTTGCTAGAGCTGGAACAAAACAGGTGGTGACTTAATATTACTTTGATTTGGATTCAGGGAATATGTATCTTCGCCGTCGGTCGCAGCTGTTGGCTGATGTTGTAGGGGATGCACCTTCTCGAGGATTTGACAAAAACTATATGCGCCTCCGTAGTCAGCTACTAACATTAATGTATGGCAGCCCGCCTGAATTAAGGCGCACCAGCCGCAGCGACAGCACTGCAACGTTTCATGTATATTTGTTTTACGTTTGGCTTCAAACTAACAATGAAAATGAAGTTACTACAAAGTATATGTATCACAATGTTTTTAATTGTTAATTTCTCGGAGATACTAGTGTTTCTCGAAGGATAGTGCATCATGTAAGATCCTATATACGAGTACACAACATCATATAACGAAAAACTCTTTTATTATTGTTCTTCTAACAACACTTTATAGATTAATAGATTATATAATATCTAAAAACACTAATGATGTCAATAGTTTGGTACTCTTTGCTTACGATTCGTCTATTGCGATCGCAGACTGTAGATCTTTCACTGACGGATGCATCGGACAGTGGTCGTCAATGGACACCGCCCCACGCTCCGGAAGGTCTCACACCTTCGAAGGACGCACATGCCAGCAGGTTATAGCAAGTACTATATTTGTTCGCGGTATATACCACATAGTTTAGCATTGCTCGTGATATATTTGTACATATAATATATGGTACATATTTCATGTTTGTCTTACAATAAGTTTCAAGCCAGTTAGACACAAATATAATAAAAAGATTGTCAGTAATTAAATTCAAGGTTTTGAATAATTGATGTTCTGATTTCTCCCGTCACTGAAAATGGTAATCTTGTTTTGGCGTGGTAAGACAGGACGGGGATATTGCTTTGCCACTACCCTGTCATTGTATTTGTTCCGAATACTTCACTACGCTCTTTCGATGCAGTCAGTATGCAGTAAAGCGTCTATTATCGAATGTTGATACCACATATTCGTAATTTGTTTAGGTAGAACTCTATGGCTTTGATGTCTACTGCATAATTCTACTATTATACTAGTGAAAACCTATTCTAAATCACATAATCTATTGAGAAACAGAATAGAAGTAAATGACATCAATTCTATAATGTACCGTTTGTTGTGCCGTGTTTTGTATGCCCAATATTTGACATGGATTCATCACAGAGCTTTGGCAGGTATCGGAACAGAAAGTTTGAGCATGTCGTATACATTTTCTGGAGTGCATCACATTTTCGAGCAAGGGGCAAGTGTGAACCATGTTGCGTTCGCCAACAACTGCCCGCAACTGTTGTGTACCGCAGACGCTCAAGGCGTTCTCTGCATCTATCAAGTAGACCCGCCCAAGGTATAAATATAGTACATAATTATATTAATAGTGATAACCTTAGTTAGAATTAAACAAGTTTAATAAACTTACCTTACTTAGTAAAATTTATTTCTCACGTTTATACTGTACGTTGACAGGCGTTGCATCGAATTGCTGGGCATAGCGGTCCAATAGTTTGGGCAGAATGGTCACACTCAAATGACGTCATTATAACATGTTCATTGGATGGATCGCTTTCGGTTTGGGACGCCATGAAAGGAGCGTTGCTACGCTCTATACGCCTACAGTCGAACACCCATGCTCAGCAGCAATTATCGCAACAACAAATGTTAGGGCAGCAAATACAGTTACAGCAGCAGTGCAACTGTGATCCTGTTCTCTGTGCTGCCTTTCAACCAGCGAACAACAACATGCTAGCTGTAGGTTCAATTCATATACCTTCTACAAGTAGAAAGGGAGTGAAAGAGATAATTTCTTTCTTTCGTTGGACTCAAGCGTCTGAACCCGAAGATGTTAAACTCAGTTGAGTTTAACATCTTCGGGCGACCGCTGCTTAAGTGCTGCTCAGACAGATTAAAGTACGTCTTATTCCTGTCTTCCAACGTAGCGCATTTAATCATTCTCGCATAACGTTATGCTTTATCTTCAGCTTTCAATCCACTATTATCTTGTAAAACGAGAACTTATGTCGATAGGGATGTAGTAGTTACAATTCAGTCGGACGTGATTGATCTCATGTATGATATTAGTATCATCGTTCTCGTGTGTCCAACTAGACATTCTTCATGCATAGACACTATTTACGAATCCGATTCGACTTGCGAGTTGCGTTCTGTTAAATAAGACTGACATCGCAAATTATTTAGTCGAAGATTAAAAAGAATGGTTTCTAAAATTTGCTGTTTAAATTTAATTAGTTATGCTATACAGTCAATGTTTGTGTTGTTTAGAAACACAAAGCTAATATTGCTATCTGCTCATTGGCTTTTCATTCATATATAATTTTCAGGAGTGGGTTTCACAAAAAGGAATGACCGCGGTGTGTGTAACTTTTTTTTGTGTAACTTAACTACACTATATTGAAATACACTCTTCTATAATCTATCTATAATATTTGTGCATATTATAGATGGGCAGTGGACGTGGCATGATACAGGTTATCAGTGTCTCAACAGGAATGGTCGTCCGTGGTGGAAGTCAGCAACTGCAGAGTGGAGCTCGTGCTCTTTCAATGGCCTTTTCCATTTGCGGGACGTTGCTGTGGGTCGGAGACGATAAGGTAATACAACGATCGCGTTAATCATATTTGATTCTATTCTCAAAACTTAATCTGATAATAATGCAAGGACAGTAATCACTATATAAGGCGAGCTGTTGTATTTATAATGGACATTATATAATTGTTATGTATATTCTCGTTCTTGTTATTACCGGATTGGAATGTCTTTAAATGAAAGATACTAGGCAAGTTACTTAAGTTATAACCATAACATTTATTATAGCTATTGCTAAATCTATTTATTACGCAGGACATTTCGATAGATCAACGGCCTGATCTATCTTGTTAATTCAAAGGCGAGTATTTGTTTTCCGACCTTATATAAAAACTAGACTAATTTGTTTTTCATTATACACATACACATTTTGTTAGAAACAAAATTTTGTTAGAACAGGTTTTTTTTTAGTTTCACCGTATTCAAACAATACCAGCATCCGTGTGTGTTACGCACGTTGCCAAGATAAAATGGACACGTGATATATCTTGTCGATTACGAGAAAACAAAGCTGCAAAGACCTTCCTGTTTTTAGCTGGCAATGTATGTATATATTACATAAATATAGTGGGGTGATATAATACAAATGCGTACTCCGCTATTACACAAGGATCAATTTGAATTCTCGGAAGAACGATTCGACTTAGAATTAGTACCTTATCAGCTTAACTGGAATAACGAAAAAAATGAACGCTTAACTTAATCCAGGTGTTCGCCTAATTTTACAAGATACCACTCAGGAAGTATTACATATCGGTTGTAATCGGCGTGGTCTTTTGGCAGCGTCATACAGTTGATTATTTGCTGTTCAGGCACAAACTCGAAGATTACGACTTCTTTTGGATCATCGACAGTAACATTTGTTTTGATGAAATCCAGAAACTTATCAAGAAAATGAAACATTCGCAAAGGGCTCCAAAACTCGCGACCTTCGTCGTGCAGTTCGGACAACCGGTAGCTCTTTACCTGTTCAACAATACCATCGTCAGTTCGATATCCACAAATCACTCGAGGTATACCTATCAAGTAACACTGAGCCCACCACTTGACCATTTTGAAACGAGCCATATTTTTTCTTTGGCGTGAAGTTTCGACGAACCTCGAGGTTTTAAATTCGACATAGCGACGTGTCGAATGCTTGTATTCGGGATATTTGGCCACCAGACGGTCGTCCACACCGTCAACCTCCGCTCCATATACAAGTGAATGCCGTTGGCCCAAACGAGTGCGAACCACAGAGCAAAATTCTTCTTTCTCATTAATTGGCTCCTGGGGCGTAGGGCGCCCTCCGGGCCTTGAAGCGGTCATATACTGCTCGAACTTGTAACCCCATGCAGCAACCCGTTCGAACCAACCACTTTTATTTTTCTCGCGCTCAATTTGTTCGAGTGTTGAATATTGACAAAGGTATCGACTGCCTTTATATAGAGTAACACCAAGGATCCAGTTTTCTTTTTGCTCATATACTGAGCACATAATCGTGGTCAGAAGACCGCGATACGAAACAAAATCTGTATGCAAACCAGACAGCTTGCTGTTCTCGCCATCGCAGGGGGCCCGAAATTTCTCGACGTTGTCACATATCCACCTAAGAAGATTGTCGAGTTTTTCACTGAGTGAGTGATTTTTGGGAATACGGTCATCAAACGCCTCGTTCAAATCCCAATCAAGCCTTTGATCTTGCGGCGGCTCGATAAGATAAGCCATTTTCCTGGTATCATGTACATAATTACGATCACCAATAAGGGAGAAGTTTCCCAATTCGACTGGTTCTCGTAAGTCTAATTCCGAGTTGATTTGTTCGTGCCCACCCTGTGGTGGTGTAACTCGAAGAACGGCACATGTTGGCAGATTCACTGCAAGTCACAGCAAACAAATCAAGAACGTGTATTTCTGTAATATGAATAAAAACACTGGTAAGTACGAATGAAGTAACAACATTCGTTTGTGCTAATCCTCTTATCTTTTTAGATATGTAGTATAACAATCATATATGTGAGAAGTCAATGATTTACCCAGGTAACTCTTTTTAAATCATATAGTAAAATTTATGAACCTTATATGGATCAAAGCCCACGTTTTGGTTATAACATTTATGACATGGAAAACTAAAATAAAAAAAAAGGTTGAGTTCTAGGATTTACTGTATACATATACAAAATTAACTTTTTGTTTGTACGTTTAGCTTTACCCCTACATCTGAATGACCCTATAACTTGAATACATATGTAACGGTATTTGTGAAGTTTGTACAGTTTATATTATTAATGATCAATTAGTTTGAGTATGTAGTAGTTTTAAAGGAGTATGTGCATCAATATTGTATTTTAAATTGCCGATTTATGTATAATAAAAATTATGAATATATGTGCTACTACTTTTGGGAATTCATCGATCTGGTACCATTAAAAACTGGCTAGGCAAACATAACATTATTATAATCAAGTATGATATCCTTAGAGTATTACTCTAACACGACAGAAATCGGTTATTGATTGGAAGAAACTTTTCTCTATAATGTCTTTCGGTAATAATGCTTGCATTTGAACGGAGCAGAGGCTCACGGAATAAAGGAGAGGTTTACTTGCCAAAACCACTTCAAAGTTGTTATCATCAAGAAATGTAATTTCTCACGAAGGGCAAAAATTGTTATAGTCTTCTTGCTAATTTAAACTTGCCATACCAGGCCGTATGTAGTTTGACCCTTTTGAATACAGAAAGAGACAACTTTACAGTTATTCAATTGAATTTGGCTTTTTTTGAATATTGACGCGTCTTCAGGGGGTCCTCAGTTGTATGTTATTTAACACAATATTATACTAGTAATCCTGTGCTTAAAAAACTAAGTAATAGCAGAGAAATAGCCTTCTTCATCGACATTGGGCTGCGACTTCGTGATTAGTGCAAACATATCAAAGCCACCTCACTTTAGACATCCTGATTTTTGTTAATATAGTTTTTGGCCCTAAAGTGAATACACTAAACTTTTTCATTTAATCTAATTTCAACTTGGTTTACCAAGTCCATTTGATAATGGTTGACGAGAGCTTAGAACGACCAACTAATCCGAAGAAATGCAATGATAATGTGGATTTGCACAAGTCAAACAAAAAGATGTCAGACACTCCAAGAGAATATTAGGAGTTACCATACTCGAGTTCGCTAAGTGGTCCTATTTCAAATTTGTAATTTTGACAAAGTTATGGAGAAACTGTAACGTTTGTTAAATGTTTCACCACTATTTGGCCTTAAAACTCTATCCGAGTATACTACACAAAGTTAAATAAGTGAAAACGATTTTGCTAACATTTGTCACATCCAAACTCACATTTATTACTTATTTAGTTGCCTTGCTAATGGAACTAATACTGACTGAGTAATATAATACTAATGTCTTCGTCAAAAACTAGATATTGAAGTTGCATATAATTGCGGCGTCAAATACTTTTGTGTTGCTTCCACCGAGGGCTTCCATGTTGAGCCTGAAAACCAGCATTTCCTGTTGCTTCTATTCTAAAAATTCTAGCCGCTTCGAGCTCGAGGAGTTACAGTTGTAGTTCAGCGAAGCCTGCTTCGTTCAATGGCACGAAAATACATCACAAACGTGATCACCCTTTCAGTCCCTCTGAGGTCTGTTCTAGGTTGAAGCAAGTCTTGTTCCCTTCTATAAAAGTAGTTGCTACTGAATTCGACTGTCCTTATTAAACGTGTCATATAACGCTGAAGACGTAATATACTAGGAAATGGTTCGATTTGCGTTCTATTTAAGGTGTAATTTTACAAAACGCTCCATATTCTAGTTACAGTGGACACTAAATTTTATATTGAAAAGATTGGATTCCTGGAATTTCAACGTTTGTTTTCAACTGGAATTCAATGTTTGGTAATATCAAATGTCAGAATTGACTAAGTAATTTCTGTAGGGACGTTAAGTAACGACCTAATAAACAATGGAGCCCTTCACTTCTATTAAGGCATTTGCTTATAACAGCTGCATTATTTGTGTTGAATTTATATATTCGATGCTTTGACTTAAAATTAGATGACTAAAAACTGATTCATACGTATGTTCCGACATATGCTCCTTTATGCATCTGTGATTTTGTGTTTTGTCCGCCAAAAATGACATCTTCACGTGCTAGTGTTTATTGCTGCTCCGCTTATCCAGAGGCAAAAGCAACGCGCCGTTAAGGTTTCGACCATTGAAGATATTTACGACGTCTCGATCAAATAGTCCAAATAGATTAACACAAATTAGCTATAGCAGTGAATATGGTTAGGTTTTAGTAGTACAAATAGAGCTTAATGAAATTCTAAAACCTTTTTATTTCCAGTATTTTGAATACTTACCGTATTCAAGCTCATTGCATTCGATAACTTACATATTTCCATCTTGAGTTTTTCGTCTCGTTTTGGGCGATTGGCACTTGACATGTTGAAGGTTTTTGTACCGACGAAGTCCTACCACAAAGATGGCATGCCACAAAACTCTGTACACAATTCAAACGGTATGTCATTCTTTGCACAAATTTTGGCTGTTGTCGCAATACGTGACACCTCCCTGGTGCTCAGTACCAGACGGCTGACTGACGGGAAAGGGTACTGTTATGGGCTCTTCAACGCGGGAAATTTAAAACATTCCTACTGAAGGAAACGCGGACACCAGTTTTAATGATCGGTCTCCTTTGTACAATAAACTTAAATGTAGCATTGGCTCAGTGTAGATAAAGTAATATTTATTATTATTGTACCATGTTGAGTATTTAACAAAATGTTTGGTCTTATTTGAACCGAATTTATTGACGATTTAGGGAAGCATCAGTTCATACGTCTTTGATATCGCTTCAGGACGACTATCGCGAGGGAGAAGATTTTGCGCTCCCGGGGGAGGTCCAGTTACGTGCCTTTCATTTCGGCACTGGGTAAATCGGCAAGCTCGCGACCCATGTCTATTAGTGAGTATTTAGATTATATAATAGATGATATGGATTACTTTCGTTATTCACGCAAATTGTGGTGCATTAGAACTTTATTGAGACTTAAAGCATTATGATAAAGATGGATTACATACCTCAAAAGTAATTTTAAACATTTTATCGTCATAATTATCAAGTACGATTTTTTTATCGTGATTTACTAAAATCAAATTATCCCGATGGAACTGAATTCATTGGGATAATACAAACGTATATAAAATTCGGATTTTAAACCGACCTGGCTTTTGTTATTCTAAAATCTTTGTAAAAAATCTTTATTGGCGGCTTTGTTAGATTGGCGGAAATTCGTATTGAGCATCTGAAAGCGCTCCTTTCTGTTCCCGTTCAGTGGCCCACATATAGTGATTTCAAGAGCCTTTCCAAACTTGTCTTGAGCGAAATTGGGTTGTATGTTCCGGAATTTGAACCAAGGTTTCTTCCATTCTAAGGGGCTCCTTTTCCCATGCAATATTATTTCTATCATATGTTCGAGCATTTAGGCTTCTTCTGGAGGAAGATATTTATTATTACGTATTCCGCACGGTTCAAGTGCTCCACCTTTAACGAATCCTATAATGATCGCCTCGATTCTCTCTCGAAAGGTGAGGAGCATTCGTAATTCTGCATGCTATCCACCGGACAAGTGGGACCCAAGTGGCTTGGAAAAAGTTTATTGACAGTTTGTTCTACCAGATTCTGCAACAGTGTTAGCTGTGGCTTTCTCAGCTTACCAATAACCACCTTATATTTCCTCTTTCCCAATACATGAGGCACTCCAAGCAGTTAGTTGGTTAAATTGGCTTTAATGTTTTTTGTTTCCCGTAGCTACCGTATCTCACTCTTCAAATATAACCTTTGGCGACATGGCTTATATCTTTTTCATAGCCAGTGTCCCATATCTGTGGCGCCTTATTTGCTGTAGCTTTTATTCTACACAGTTTATCTAAATATATCTGATCTTTATTTTTTAAAGGAGCGCAAAAACATAATCCGCTCCGTTAGCGTGCATAGAATCCATCCTTTGCTTAGGTAGCTTAGTTAGTAGAGCCTTTTTTCTTATGGAGGTTGAGGACAAATGCATTTTGCACATCAGACTTCACAGTTATAATGTTTGTCTGGTACTGTGGGACTCCCACCTACTAAATCCTGGACCCCTCGAAGACTTTGGGCTTCGGTTCGGGACATGGTTTAATAATACTTCGAAATCATAGCTTGGAGAAATGGGCAATAGGCTGTTATCCCCTTCGGCACATTCCGTCCATCCTCCCATCGGGTTCTCTTCCTCTCCGGACGTGCTAAGTCCCGGGCAAGGTATCGTACCCTGCTCTTCCAGAAGACCCGACTGCGGAACAGCAAATCCTTGCTCGTCTCGTGTTTGTCCTTGCGTTATTCTCTTGCCGCACAGCCTTTCCTGCTTTTTCTTTTTCTCATGAGATCGTCAAAGAAAACCGTAAGTTTCTTCCAGTTCTCCTTGCCCTTCGTCATCATTTCCACCATTTCCTCTATGCTCCTTTTCGTTGATACGTTTCTGTGTGCCGGCTTGTCTTTGACCTCGTTCAATGCATGACAATAAAGCACATGTGCGCTACTCTATCTTTTGTGCCATCTTTCGTAAAGACGTGCAGATGTCTGCTTGCACCTTACCGATCTTTGTTATGTATGTCTAAAACTACCCGTGGCTAGATAAGACTTGACAGGATTGGTACACCAGTCCATTCCTTGATATCTGGAGTTAATAGAGCCAAATTTTGGTTTTAGAAAAATTACTACTTTACCTCATTCTTGTGTTTCGCGTTGGTCTATCTACAGCCTTGTCTCCTTGCTGTTCAGCTGGAACTTTTTTTTATACCGCGTTTCAATTGTTTGCTTCATGGCCGTTTTGTCTAGGTCCATGTCACTGGTTTCGATTTTCTAGAATGTTCCCTTTGTGCCCAGCTTTGTTTCGTGCCAAGGACATAATAGTTACTTCGTTCTTGTTTTATTTATACATCTTAGCAGATTATGGCTACGTTGAGCTTTGTTATGCTCACAGTGCGACTTAGTACCGTTCTTCTTGGCTTCATTGATTGTTATTGATTTCGGCCTCTCTTAAAACTGTCCTCACTGATTTTTACTTGTTGCAAAGACCTAGTGAGCCCCCGACCTCCAGCAGGCGATATTGAATACCCTTCCTCGTGAAATCGGCGCTGCTCTTATCTTTATGATAACCCAGGAACGCCGTCCTTCTTCTATTTTTACCTGTTTTCTATTATATGGCGAGTTTGCCCCCATTTTTTGGATTATCCCTTGGATGTAGCCGCGAAGGCTTTGTCAACGCTTTCTTACCCCCAATTCCTCCTGTAATTAAATCTTCTTTACAGGCATAACTTGATCAAAAAGCTCATTACGACGTACGTAGTTTAGATGTTTTAGTTCTCCGGCACAACAAGTGATTTTTGTCGGATGCGAAGTATTTATTTTTGATTCGGTGCTGTAGCTGTGAATGTCATAATGGCTTAGATGCATTTCAAAAAGTTGTGGTTGCACTCTAAGTTGCGAAAGGAATTTAAACTTTGTATTGCTTCTGTGTAAGAACTTTTTTCCTTTAGCATATGCACACATATATGAATTGTTTCACTCTTAACGTAATATGACATATAATAGGAGTGCTCACTATAGCTACTTGTTGTGGTCGACGTTCTGAATTTTTTTTGTTACCTTTTATTATATTCCTTGTACAGGTGAATAGTGGGGGTCTCCTGTTAGTCTACGGGGTCGTTAATCCAAAGGATGGTACGCTGGTACTGAAAAAGAGGCTGCATGTATGCAATGGCCAAAAAACTTCCACGCCATTGAAGTCATGTTTCTCACCCATTATGTCTTTCAGGTATTATTATCATCAGTATTATTTTTGTTTTTTTTTTACTACCAAATACCACTACTTGCATTGAAAAAAGCGTTATTATAACAATCAAATTATATCTATTTGTATTGAAAACCATGCACTACAGTCTGCGAAGGATTGATTGTCTATATGGCACGTATTTTTGTAGTTAATAAACTCTTTCCGGCAATCTCATACGAGAGTAACGTTAGAGATATTGGTGAAGTCGAATTAATAATTATAACTTCGCTCAATAAACGAGAATCGTGTTAGCTATATGCTACTTATACAGAGCGACATCAGTATTATAATCCAAGATCGCCTCAGAATTTAATAGTGTTCATTTTATTAATGTTTATTCGATGAATGCTTGCTGAGGATTACTTCGCAGGTATCCTCTTCGAGCTACATTGTACACATAGAACTAATACCATAGTACTTTCAAGGTCTTTATTTTTTGTTTGATCGGTACAATAGGGACGGTTCATGTGTGGTAACTGGAAGCGACGACGGCGGGCTAGTTTTTTTCGATGTAACACCTTCTCACCCTGCTTCGCCTGTTAATCGTCTCCAGGGCCATTCGGCTCCGATTCGGGGAGTTGCATTTGCGGCAGATGAAAGGATGTTAGCATCTGCGGATGCGTCCGGTGTCGTAATCCTTTGGAAAAAGGGGCATTCATGACAATTTACATGTTTATTATTTAATCCTGGTGCCTGGAGAATGTCAAAGATTTAATTCTTAATTGACAAAACAACCGTATATACAGTCGTTCACTTATGGTGAAGACAATGTAATATATATATATATACATATATATATATATACATATATATATATACATATATATATATATATATATAAATAATAAACAGTATGTGTATATGTTGTTGTTTGTATATATATAGTAATAGTGCCTCTATGTGAATAAAATAAATATATAAGGGGTTTTCGGTTTATCCTTTTATTACGGGTTCAACATATACTCTCAGATATCTATATTCTATTATTTTCAGGAATTTATTCTATAAATATCATAAACTGCTTCGACTGTGATGTATAGACCCCCATTTGCCTAAATAAGGATGTTTTTTCATTAAATTAAATGTATATGCAATGTGTATTGATGTTTTCTAATTAAGCAGATACACTGGTTACGAAAAAAGACGGAACTAAAATCTTGGTTTTAGAGATTTCATCATAATATATGCATGTTGAGAGCTTCCTCTAAGGTTTGAATTTATCAAAAAAGGTTTCTAGCACATCAATTAATCGGTTAAACGAATAAAACTGAACAAAACGATAATGATGAACCATGATTAATAACTTTCAATAAGCGAAATTATTGGGTAGGAAAACACTCACCTTAGATATGGTTTACAGAACATTCAAATCGTTAAAAAATATGAGACAAATGTCGTATTCTGTATGGTATTTCTGTTCGGAGTTTTTTCAAGAACGCAAATATATATATATATATTTGTAAATTTCAAGTACATACAAATACATTTATATACAAAGAATATCTATACTTACCACCTGCTCAACAAGCGAAGCTTTGAAAGAAAAAAGCAATAATATTATGGCTAATGTACGTCATGCGAAATCTGTGACCTGAGAAACCTAACTAATACTGAAAGCAAACGAAGTTTCCGATCGCTGAAATAAAAACAATCCAAATATATGGCTTTATCTAGGTTTAGAAAACCTGCAGCATTTTTGTGTACGATAGCAATCGGTAACCCGAAGCCCAGCAGCGCTTTCGTACAAGGATGGGGTTATGGACTTGAACGGCAGCATTTTAGAGGCACTCTATTGCGAGTATTTCCTTAAGGTTCAGAAGGCCAGCATCGTTTCGATCGCCGTATTACTCGAACTGACATCAATCGTTTTTGTGGTTTATGGCTTTGCATTTACGTGGACCGCGACGCTGAACCTGCTTTTGTTGATGCTGCTAGCAATTGGTTTGCTAGGCGCCATCCTGCTAATTGCCTTCTTCGGTGATAGATACTTATTTGCCGTTAGCATAAGTGTGACCGTAATGGCGTGGATATTCGCGATTGCCTCGTTGCCTTGCCCTGTTTTCTACGGCAACCCCTCCTTCCGCGGTTCGTATATGAAGACACCGAAGTTCAGTGTGCCATCGTTGCCACCACCAGCCGCGAATTTTTCAGGTGCAACAGGCGTCTGGGAGATTGTGTTTGTGCTATTTTTGTGCTATTCTATGATTCCATTACCGATTTGCTATATCATCGCGATGGGGACTATATTACCAGTTGTACATTCAATCTGTGTTTTCTGCTATTGTAGGATTACCCCACCTACGATTTCTTATCAGGTACGGAGAAGACATTTTTATTACATTCACACTGGCAACGATTTTTATTTCTACGGCATCTTTTCTGAACTGTATTAAATACAAATAAGAAGACGCTAAAAACATACATAACGAATAAGTAAATCCTTATCGAATATGAAAACTAATCCGTTAAGAAGTAACGCAACCTTCAGATAACAATGTAAAGTGTGGCGTTCAAAAATTAACGAAGTTTATAGATGTTAGTTTTCTAACAGTTTCATTCCATAGAAAGTTGTGTTGTTTCCTGTATAGCCTTTTCTGGGATCGTTTACGTTTAGATTGTCTTGATAATATACGCTCAATACTTCCGTCAGTCTGTAATTGAAATAGATCGGCAACGATGTTATACGCCAATGAGTTTCGTTCTAAGACCTATGCTCAATGTTTCTATGCGTTCTAAATATGAGTACAGTTCGGAGCAAACGTGGCGATATTTCTGTGCGTCAATGTAATTGGTTTAACAATGCATCGGATATTAGAGCGAGGTATGTGTAAGAGCTTTCTGGATATCCGCAACAGCATTCTAGTTCGCATGGATATGGCTGCTGAAAATGAACGTCTCGAACGTCTTCTCCTGTCTATCCTGCCTCAGCCGATAGCTGCCGAGATGAAAAAAGACACTGTGAACCCACGCATCATTGGCGAGTTTCATCGAGTCTATATGCAGAAGCATGAAAGTGCGACGATCCTATTCGCCGACATTGTTGGATTTACCGTTCTATCGGCGTCGGTAACTCCACTGGAGCTTGTCAACATATTGAACGATCTATTTGGCACTTTTGATCATCTCTCAAAGGTATCTATCTGGAAAAATTGCGCATTTCCTGCCTAGCGTATAGCTTGACCTATTCGTTTAGCTGTATAACATAAATATATCGAGTAGATAGGTTTTAAACTCAGAGGCGCAGCTACCGTATATTTTTTCTCCACAAATCAGATAACGCTGATAAATCGATATAATTAGCAAGAAGCACTGGGGTGTGATCGTGACCAATGAACTGCCATTGTAGACTTACAGTTGCCAACCGATTGATCTGTTCCTATTAGGAACTTTCGATCGATTTGTTGCGATTAATGGGTGGACTGTTATGAACCGATATTAGGAGCTTCTATAGAGTGTATACATAAATAAAAGCCCTAACTTAATTTGACTACGTATTTTTCTATCGTTTAACAGAAAAACGGCTGTGTACGAATCAAGCTTCTAGGCGATTGCTATTATTGTGTGGCTGGCCTTACCAAAGAACGGCCTGATCACGCTCTCTGCGGAGTTCAGATGGGCCTTGATATCATACAAGCGGTCGCTGAGGTATCCATTTGATGTTTGTTCATGATTATAATCAAACATGGCTGGCCCGATATACGTGTTTGTACAAATAGCTATCACAGTGATTGCGAATAACGGAGACTTACGAGATGGGTGGTGAATATTTGTGATATTTAAAGGCCATTTCCATAGGAGAACTGAGTTCGACAAACTTCAATATTTATGTTCTTGCCATTTGACATAGATAAGGAAGCGTAAAGATATTCCATGCACTCTAAACATGCGTGTTGGTCTTCACACCGGTAAAGTTCTCTCAGGCGTAATTGGACTTCGGAAATGGCAATACGATGTTTGGTCTAATGATGTTACAATTGCTAATCAAATGGAATCTGCGGGCCAACCCGGGTAAGCAATATTTCGCTGTTCCTAGCAGACTAGAAGTACCATTCGTTCTAATCTGTTTTGTACATCTATGATAGATTTTTTTTGTACCTCAATGCAGTGTGCGATGCTGTCATCCTGTAGCTAACGATTCGTTTAGGTCAGTCATTGAGAGCGTGACTTATAAAGCTGAATTTCCATTCTTTATTCTGTCCCACAGTAAAGTGCATATTTCAGATAGCACATTCGCTCTTCTTGAGGGAGCATTTCCCGTCGAACCCGGCCAAACAAATGCAGTTCTTAAACGATTCGGAGTAGTTAAAACGTACTTCATCGTGCCACGTCCTAATTGTGAAAAGATCTGTTCAGGGTCAGTGGATAGCCTAGATTCGGAGGTATGTATAATGCTTAATACGTATAGATCAGTGGACAATTTTGTTGGGTTTGTAGATCGAAATAAGCAGCTGTAAATTTTGACTTTCAGTCATCAGTTTTATCCGAGGTTAATGTAATAACCGTAAGCTGCCGTTGAATTGTTTTATCAAAGCACTCATTGTTGATACGAAATTGTTTCTTAGTAATCGATATATTTATTTAACGTTTTTGTTACAGGGAGAAGATACGCTGCAATCACATGAATTGTATGTACCGTTCTTCTTTTGATATACGATGACTGATGTACCCATCACGCCTTGATGCGATCAAATGTTCCATACTTTTTGAAATTATTTCTTTAATCATGAGTAAAATATTAAGCAACCGTTATTTAAACTGAAATTAGGGGAGATGCGCGCGCACAACTCACGGATGTATCACGTGCCTCTCTTAAGCTGGCGATCGAAGCTAGGGTGTTACAACAAACTAATCCACATCTGATAAACGTTTGGACACTGGCTTTTAAGGAACGTAATACAGAAAAAAAGGTCGGTATCGCAAATAGGTACACTCAAAACTCGATTCGTTGTGACCAGTGTTGTAGACAATAAGATGCGACCGTCTACACAGAAAAGTGACTGCGTTTATTTATGCAATATAAAAATGCGCTCATATCATTACGTTTACGAACATTTTTTCGGTATTCGACGATTGACGTTTCTCAAATGGGTATTTCTACCGCCATTAGAGTCTCTTGATAAGAGACAGTATTTGAAACCGTTTCAGTTCAACCTGCACCAAGACGTCGAGTACGTCACGAGTATATCCTGCTTACTGTTTGTTCACGCTTTCCTCAATATATTGAGTCTTTTAATGCTGCCCAGGTAAAGTTCACATTAACTAATGAATTGAAATCGGTTTTGTTGATTGTACCTCATTCTTATTTACGTTTATCTCCTTAATTATATTTTGTACCTTATTTTTCAAATAAAACGTGTGCCAATGATCGTTTTTAATCAGTGTAGACGAAATAACCGCTGCCTGTATACTCCTACCATCAGGCTATATATCGAATGTGTTGTTTTTAACGTCAGTGGCCTGATTTATTGCTTCTTGCGACTACTTAGGACTGAACTACTCTGGCTAATTTCGCTACTGTTCGTGCTGTGGGTCGTTCTTATTATGGTGGTTATCTCAGAGGCGCGTTTCGAAGGACACTGCTTACAGATAACCTACTTTTCTGTTATACGCGTACCTGCGTGCACAATCGCAATTTTATTACTGTTTTTCGCGGTTTTTCTTAATCTTGTAAGTAGCCTTGGTGTTTTCATCATATCGAAATGCCGTCTAAAAGGATTTTTATCTATTTCCATTTCGAAGCACCGCAAGTGCTTGAATATTAATAGTGTGGTGTAATTTTCAGCTGACATGTTACCCTGATATAGAACACTGTTCACTGACGACACTGCCGGATTCCTACCTACTTTTGCCCTTCCTAGAAAGAGACCCGTCCAGGTCAGGTACCAGGCATTATGGTATATGTGAATAGCGCACACGTTCTGAGTGGCTGAAGCTGCATCTGTTTGTTTGTTTGGCTTTGTGTGTTACTAACTAATGCAGAAAACCGAGCTAGCTTGAAATATGCCGTTAGAAATGATGAATTTATCATTACATCACCGTATCTGTCAGCTGTGGTACCTTCTTGCGCCTCACATGTATGGCTTTTACTCTTAGCTAATTACCTGTGCCTTGGTAGCATATAACTGTTACTCAATTTTATCATCTACAGCCCTTTTCCGACCATCATTTAAAAATTATTCGTTTTGAATTATGGCTTCGAAACGAAACGAAAAACGTGATCATGCTAACAGCTAATAATGAAGTCAGGATGAAGTATTGAAACATCTTGCACTCAATGGTTTTCTCGGAATTTTTACTTCTCATCCTGTGTTCTACTGCTTTTAGAGAAGTCAAGATTCCCATAGCTTGGTTGGTCGCTATACGACTATAAACATCCGCCATCTAGCCTGACTGTACATTCAACATCCAAAGGTTTATTAACAGATAATCGTCTCCGTTATAGCTACAAGCGGAAAAATAATTTTCACAAATCATTCACAATATTTACAGGAACTGTTCGGCGCCATCGTACGTGTTTCTCGTTGGCACGTTGTGTATAATCTCTGTGGCAGTATTTCGTATGACGCCATTCCTCGTAAAGGCATTTCTCCTGTTATTTCTGTGCTCGTTCTTTGTTATCTTCGTCATGATCACGCATCCTACTTTGTTCGACTGTTTCGACGAAAATAATGAGTATGGTTTAGTTATTGCCAGATACGTGTCGCAGTTCCTACATAGAACTACACAAGCTGATTGTAATCGTAACGTTACACGCTACGTTGGCACATTTAGCTTCCTCTTACCTAAATGTCAGTCGTCGATTTCTGATGTTTCGTAGAATTTACATATTCGAATTTTTTCGATAATTGCAGACATAGAACATGACTGGTGGGGAACCAGGCTGGCCAGAGCGGCAATGTGTAGTCTTGGAAGCTACGTCGGCCTCAGCCAATAGACGCGCTGCAACAAACATTTCTATCTCTCCACCAGAGGGAAAGACAAAGCGAAAAAGCGTGAGCAATTATTTCAGTGCATCAGTAGTAACTATGATAGTGATAATGATAAAAGTAATGACACTTGCCGCTGTGGCCGCAGGTGTCTCAATATCTACAGGTCAACTCATATATTCAATTAGCAGCTATTATTCGAAAATCAGATTTTTTTTTGACGAATTCCGTATTTGAAGCAAATTATGATCGTGAACGCTTGGTACTGGTCATAACGCGCGTTTTTTCAAATTTGATAGGGTAAATAGCACTACGGCTGCGCTTAGCCCACTGAAACTGACGGGAGCACAGAGGTAACTGTTCACTGAAACTACAAACGGTATTCGCCATAGATTAACACATATTTGCGTTTGCGTTTCTACTTCTCAGCCCCATATTGCCCTCTCGTTGCACCGGTATAATCTATCTCGCTGCAACTTCGTTAGCTGTATTACTGCAGGCCAGACAGGTAACCTGGGTAAACCTCAGTGGTAGAATCTTGGACATTCAAAATATTAGTTAATATTGAATTAAGGTGCTAGTAGTTGAGAATTTGATGTTTACATATTGAACACTATTAGTATAGCCTATTATTACCGCCAGCTACTATTGCTTAGAAGTTCGAATCGATAACGGTTTAATTCCGTTTTTGTCGTCCCGTTAACGGTTAGGCAGAACTAACAGCACGTCTAGACTACCTACTACAGTCGCGAACCAATGACGAACAGCGAGAAAGGCACGAGTTAAAGGAGGGTAGTCGAAGAATCGTTTTTAATCTTCTTCCAGCCCATGTCGCTATCTACTTTCTACTCAGAAAAGTGAAGTCAAAGGTAACATACGAGTCTACCATTATCAAATAATGATGTATCATCATAGCATGAAGGCACGTACATACAATTCGTATATTCGCTTTTCTTTTTCTTACAGGATCTATATTACAAGGATTACCATATGGTAGGAGTTCTGTTTGCTCGGATCTCAAACTTCGCCGAATTTCGCATCAAACAAGAACGAGCTGACCTTGGCTTCGACTGCCTACAATTTCTTAATGAAATTATCGCTGAGTTCGATAAACTTTTAGACTGGGATCACTTCCAGGCTATCGAAAAAATTAAAACGATGGGAGCAGCTTATATGTGTGTCGTCGGACTTATTCCCGAGTATCAGATAGAAGTGGTCAGTTAACATTCTTCAGAGTGCAATATTTAGAGCGTTTTGAAGTGCCTTTCACGTCGTAAAACCTAACGAAGCGTTATAGGCATTCAGTTACAGCCCCGTCAATGGAAAAAATAGTCGCCTGGGTGAACCAGTATCGTCTCGACGTAATTGTATTTGAACAGACATTTTGCCTAGGCTATCACGGATTAGGATAGCTGCGCAAACCAAGGATAACGCGAAATTTTTGTGGTGTCCTGTTGAGTCAGAATGCAGCATTATTTTTGTCCGTCGTTCGTATAGATTAAACGATGGCCAATTGCGAATGTACGATCCAAAAGCTTTCAGAGAAGTCAAACGTATTCTGGTTCAAAGACAATGGTAACAAACGTGAGCACATCTTTGAATCGGAGTGCTGCTCTAAGTAGTTGCGTTTTCTGATCCATAAACAAAAAAAAAGAGCACGTTAATTTACGCATATATATATATATATATATATATATTAGTACCCTTAAATCGTGATAGATCCATTCCGGAGCTCAGAACGATGTGTATCTAACGCGTTGACCTTTCAGAATGACCACCGATCAGAGGTAGAGTATATGACAATATTAGGTGATTTCTTCTTCATGATGCTTCAACGACTTCAAGAAATCAACAGGAGGTCAGCAAAATCCTTCCGTTTGCAAGCAGGGATTCATTGCGGCCCGGTGGTGGCTGGAGTAATCGGGTCCCGTAAGCCACATTATGATATCTGGGGAAATACAGTTAATGTGGCCTCCCGAATGGAGACAAATTCACGTTCTGAGAGCTGTCTGGTTACAGCCGACGTCTACAAACTCCTTAGTGACAACTTCAAGTTTGAAGGACCTTACCGAAAAATCGTTAAGGGAAAAGGCTCTATGGAAACTTATTATTTGGTGGCCGCTAAGGCCGAGAGAAAAGCAAAATAAATGTTTTTAAACTGACCGGTCAAAGTGTCAAAATTTTTTTCTAGATGATGTGCATTAATCGATCTACTCTGAATACTAGCATCCGCCCATTTATATGTATATTTGTTTGACCCAAATCAATTCCGTGAAGTGGTGAGACCGTGGATTGCTGAGGTTTTACCTGAGAAGGGCTACGCGAACGATGGAGCCGAATGCTACTTGTCCGGTGCAGTATTTTTACCAGTTTATAGAGCATAATGTTAATTTATGCAAATTATTTTTTTCAGGATCTGTGAAAAATAGCCGTTGACAATTTTTGACTTTTGCGCCAAGGGTGTCAAGGAGTACTGAGAAGCTGTTCATTTTTCAAACTCCATAGTAAAATCGTTGTAAAATTGGATTCATGGGAAAAATTTCATCTTTTCACAACTTAGCGATAAATCTTAGCTTAAATGGTACACAACAGATTGTGTACGATTGGAGGTAAACCATCAGCTTACTTTTCGACAGCAAATACTTTTCCTGGGGAAAGCAGTTTTTTTTCAATAGAAAGACATAATATAACTTATTATAATAATAATAATAATAGAATAACTTGCGGTTTCATTGATCAAATCTGTCGTGTCTATAGGGAAGCTGTAGAGGCTGTATATAGAGAGGTATAATTTAATAGAGTTTTCGCCAAAAAGTGATCTATTGGAAAAACTAACGTCTATGAAGGATATCGTGTTTCGTCAAACACAGTATCTTTTTTTTTTCACTTAATTTATTTCATTCGAAGTATTTTGTAATACTTTAGATCTTCGTGTACCAAAGTATAATTAAAAAAATTACAAATAAAAACTGCCGTTCAAGGGCTAAGATGATTTTCTACATAGAAGATTTTTGCTATAATTAGGTCTCAGCCAGCTGCGTTTTTAAATCGGTTTAAAATAGGTTTTTCGGGGTAGAGAAAGCGAAAATCGAACGTGGCACTAATTTCCCTGTAAACGAGTTTTTCAACGAGCTTTTATTATATGTTCGTCGGAGAGGTGAAGGGGCAAACGTTTTAACGAGACAATTTCCTGAACTTTTTTCCTGAGGTTTTGAAAAATTAGAGAACTTTTTTTCTATGTGAGGTACTACTTCGTCGGTGCCAGTGCTTCATAACAATCGATAGGCTCCAACGAGTTGAATAAAAATGCACAATGTCTATTTATGGCTAAACTGCACATTTTGATATGAAAAAAAAACAATGAAATATAATGAATGATTTTATACAAATATAACACTGGTATGAGCAGCTGCTCGACAACAATTAAAAAGATATGAAGGAACCATCCTTGAACGTTGTACGTTTTTCAATGTTTACAAACAACATTGAATAAAAAAATAAATTTCCATATTTGACTTTGTTGCTATTTAACAGTAAAGTGGTAATCCATGCTGAAAGGGCTTATAGTTCATACCTATGAACTATATTTTCGAAATTTTCGTGGGTCTAAACCTTGAGAAGAATAAGATGGGCAATAAGCCTGTGTGTATTACCCCGTTGTAGTAAAGAAACAAAGTTGGCCAACGGAAACGACTTTATAGATGAGGTAAAGTTATCTGTTTTTCTGGCCCGATGCAAGGCCGCACTGCGAGGAGCGGATGTTTGAAAATCTATATTCTCCTAGACCCGTTTTGAGGAATTATCACCTTTTCCAATGATTGGCAAATAAATTTTAACAATGAAGGAGATTGTCGAATTTGAGTAGGAAGAAGCAGGTTACTTGCAAGATAAAAAAAGGCTTACCACAAAAAGTCGCAATGAATTCACGATAAATTAACTTATCGGTAAATATTCATGTGAGAAATGACGCATTTCTTGTTAGTGGAAAGACGGAAATTACTCAGGCACATAAATGCGCATGCATTCATTGTACACGAATATGCTTATTAATGTATATGTGACAGTTCACACTATCATGAGAGACGAAAATATAAATAGTTTAGTCCCTATTGAACCGATTGCAGTACCAAACTCCTCTCGGGTGAGTTTCGCAAAGGGCTTCTTATAACCGAGTAGATATCTTATCATCGAGCGGAGAAAGGAACGAAGGGGTAGTAAAACACCACAAACTTATAGCATAGGTGCAAACATCGCTGACAAGATGATCGTTTGTGTGTCTAATTAGTACCTACTGTGTGCCCCTGCCGTGAGGACGAATCTCCTCAGACAACTTGACCACCTGGGTTACAATGGAAAATCAGGCTAAAGGTGATAAAATTGCCATCATTGGAGGGGGTTTGGTAAGTTTTTATCGATAAACTTGTCACTTGGCGATCATGTTTATTTGGTTTTGTGATTTGAATGGTCTTATTTTAATATTTGTACTTGTTTTGCTGCTATGCATGGGGAGACAACTAGAATCGAATACCTCCCTCATGAATTATAAACAAAGAAGTTATATAACGGAAAAATATGTTTGCAGATAGTTCTGGATGATTTTTGTTATTCAGTACGCAGAGTGAGGCATATTACCGGTGAATGGAATGAGTAAATCGTAGAGAAGATGACTTCAAAAATATAAAAACTGTCAGTTTTTTGCTGATTTAGGTTTTCTATTAGCTCGAGCTTAATCACATCTTAAACGTGGCCGTAGTAAACAAGATAGTATATAACCTTACAACTTGGGTCACGATCGTACCAAGTAGAAGACCCATCCGGCTTCTTTCCTAGATATTCCTAGTAGTTTTTAAAAATACTGTCTTTTTTTTTATTCATTTTTAACATAGATTAACGCGAACGGCTTGACATGATAGATTAAGCATGTTTCTGATCTTTGACGTGCCATGTGGACTTTCATTCGTAAACGCTGTTATCGCCGTTGAGGCAACCCTACAGGCTACCCATAACGAGATCACTCATAGGGCTCGATGTTTCCTTTTTTGAAGAAACTGATTGACCTTTACCATTGTGCGTAAGATAAGTTCCGAGGGATCGCAGACGCAGTGCATACTATCGGTAGTCTTTGCAGTATTCTTTACCTTTTGTATATAAAACACAATTAAGTGCTGAAAATTCTCATTCTGGGCTTTCGTTCTTTTTTGAGCGTAAACTTGATGTCAACATAAACCGGTGACCTTGCTGCAAATGCTTGTAAACGAATTTTTTGTTGGTATTTTCATTATTTTTGGTACTTTTCATGAGACGAGGTAAATCAAGCTAAAAAAAGTGACCATTCACTTATCTGTGAACACAATGTATCTTACGATGAGTATCTTAGAATGCACTATTATCTTAATTTAGCAGAGACATTTAGCATTCACTCATTGACGAAGCCGTTTGGCAACTTTCACAATTATATTAGACAGACGCATCAAGCCCAGCGAATATATAACCAGAGCCTCTTGATGTAAGAAACCCAATCATCAAGGCTAACGCTCTTTGTCTACTCTACTTGAGCTTTATAGATTACGCATTTATCATTATGACCCAAAATTAGGCTAAATCATTCCTCCTAAATTTTCTCGTCGTTGATTTAATAACCTACATAGGCCAGCCGCAGCAAAGTAACTGCAAAACTCCAGAGGACGATAAACACTAAGATTGACGAAAGTTTCAGTCGTTTGCATTGACCCTTTTTACAGGTGGGCGCTGCATGTGCATGCATGTTGTCTCGGAGAGGGTTCAAAGTTGATGTGTTGGAGTTACGAGAAGACCTGCGATCATTACAGACTTCCGAGCTGTCAGTAGGTCGTTCCATCAACCTCGCTCTTTCCGTTCGTGGTCAGGAAACATTGCGACTTCTTGGCGTAGAAGATGAAGTCATTCGAAACCATGCGATTCCCATGCACGCCAGAATGATTCATGGTCTAAACGGCAAGACACATTCTATCCCGTACGGGAGAAAGGGACAATGCATTTACTCTGTAGGCCGAAGGCATGTACAACACATGCAATGCACGTTATTTCTCTATATCTGTGATAATAAAAGATATTTTTCGTCAATTTTCAAGGTCTTAATATCCTTAAAATAGTCATGAGGCATCTCTTGTCTTATTTCTTAGTTCGAATCCAATAGCCAACGCTTTGCTTGACCTATGATATAAAAAAAACAAGTTACTCTGATTGATAAGTAGATTTAATAGATCAAAAAGGGAACAAGATAGAAACGTGTATGTCAGTCTCTTCAGCAGCACAGGCATGATACGATATGTACTGAAAGCTAAAATTGGAACAAGGGTGCTATGTCGTTTCGACTGCTAGTGTAATATACGTTCATCGTCCTCTTGTAAAGGTATCTCCTGGAATTATTATTAAACCGCGCCGAGCAAGATTCAAATGTTCGACTTCTGTTTCGGCACAAATTGGTACGAGCTGAAATAGAGAGGGGCAAAGTAATCTGCAGAACGACCCGGGGGGAGGAGCAGTCTCTTGGAGGTTATCGTGCAATCCTTGGCTGTGACGGCGCATTTTCCAGGATGAGGCAAGACGTCTTACGGCGAGGTAGATTCTACTTTGAACAAAAGTATATCAAACATGGTTACGTCGAGCTTTGTATTCCCCCAAAGGTAAAAAAATCCATAAATGGTAGACTAGAGCCTAGGTGCAATGACTTCTTTAATAAGAGTTCATAAACTATGTGTAAATGTCCTTATAATCTGAATTTGATCTTGCTTTATGATAAGTCTCATTTACTCTTTTTTCTGTCTAGTTTGATTATTGCTTGTGACTTCCCCTTGACTGTAGGACGGCAAGTTCCAGATGGCTGTTAACTTCTTACATATTTGGCCTCGCGGGGACTTCATGATGATAGCTTTGCCCAATCAAGACGGTTCCTACACTGTCACCTTATTTATGCCTTTTACTAAATTCGAGGCCTTGAGTTCTCCTAAGAAGATACTTGAATTCTTCTACAAATATTTTCCTGATTCAGTGCCACTGATCGGAGAGTGAGTACCATTAATTTGATGATAATCAATCAACTGTTAATGATCATTACTAGTAGGACGGAAAAGCATTTTTGAGTTTGAAAATTTTCTTAAAAATTGCCGTTAGATTTAGTCACGAGTTCCTACGAAATGCGTTCTCTAGCAGTACATAATACTGTAGAAATCTGGTCGTTCTATGAATGGTTTTATGTTTCTTCGTCTTTATCGTGCAGAGACATTACTAATACGAAAAATCTGCGGGCAGGGAATCTGTTGTGTCTACTCTAACGTCCGTCCCTGCTGGATCTCTCGTATCGATTAAATGTTCACCTTACCACGTCAAAGGACGGGCATTGCTGTTGGGCGACGCTGCTCACGCAATGGTCCCTTTCTACGGACAAGGAATGAACTGTGTGAGTACTGTCTATACTGGAAGTTTACAACATTTCCATTTACCTAAACATCTGAAACCAATGACGGAGAAGTGGCGTCGGTCGTCTCCATCTCACAGTCTAGGGAATCCTCTCATATGGATCTGCCAACACTATTTTCGTCCTATTGCTTAGCAATTAGTCAACGTAAATTTTGCGATTTTAGGTACATATCTATTATTCAAGTAAGGTACCATTTTCGACTTCGTTTGGTGTGAAATCTGCAAATTCTTCTGCCCAGTTTTTCTGGCCATTACATGGAAATTGATTGTCCTATTCAGCATAATGAAACATTTTTCTCATATAGTTAAAATGCAGCCTAGACGCCAGATAATATGAGAACTATATATTTACGATAAATGTAACCAAAGCAGGAAAACTACTGTTTTAACCTTCAATGGTATCAAGGATATTTGTTGTGGACAATTAACAGAAGCTGAAGCAATTTCGCCTGTTGTGATCCAGCTCGTCCCTGATGTATCAGCCGTCCTCTAGCGATTTTCCTTAAAGGCTTTGGTTTGTGATGAAATCGGTTAAGCGTAGTTGGTAGTATCTACTGTCAATGTTAGCCAGTGGATGCAGGGGCAGTGAATTAATATACTTGAATTGAAAACTAAATAAATGAAATAAAGGTTAAATTTACTTACGGTATTGTCGTACCGGTTGCAGCTTTAAGCTTAGAAGAAGAAAGCTGAAACATTTAATGGTCATTAAAAAAAATCCTAAAAACAAGCGTGTGTTCTTAAGTATCCTTAAAACTATAGCTGCTGCGCTCTTGAACCGTAGTAGTCTTATGTGTATAATGCAAGCACATGGAGCAGACAGCAAAATCCAAAGTAAAAACCTTAAATCGAATGCACAAACTGCAGGCTTTTTTTTACACAAATTCTAGGTAGTTCGTTCTATTTTAGTGTACGAAGCTCCAAAACACTGTTCCCTAAATCCTAATTCCCTAATCACTAAAAATTTAATGGCTTCCAAATCTTTCAATAATATATATAAAGCCATTGGTTTACACCATTAAAAAGAATGAAAATAATTGGTAGCTATTAATATCGCGTCCAAAGACGTTGAGGTGCAAGCGATGGAAACACTTAGTTAAACGAAAATCTGAAAAGATGACGCGTCTAACTTAAGAATTTTTCCTATACTTTGTTGCTAAAATTGTTGACAGATATTGCAACGAATTGTTTCGCGTCCGTTTTTCGTGATGATAATGTTCATTTAAAATAATCATAATTCACCGCGATTACACCTTCAATTTAAGTATCTAATCCATTCGCTAATAATAATAACAACATAATGTAAAATTGCCCCAAATATGCTACATGAAAAAAGTTTAACAACAAAATTAAATTTTGGCATAGTAGCAGCCTAAGAGTATGGCAAGTCCCAAAGGAAAAAACGGCCAGCAAGTATCACAAGCGTTGGATCTCTCAAAAAAAACTAACTACTGGAGCCTACGTAGACGACCCAAGCGATAGCTGATATTTTCGTCAAAGCGTCTGCTAATTTTTATATAAAAGATCGAGGTGGGTCAAAAGTGGTCTTTTGGAGAATTTTTTTTGCTAAATATTCAAACCCTGAAATTTAAACTCTGTTAGGGATGTTGCGATTTGTTGGATTATTTAGCATAAAAACTAGTATTAGGCAGAGCGTCGACTTCCAACGAAAAAGAAAATTCTCTATGTCATTGTCGTTTCGGTCAGCCCGAAGATATCGGATAAGAAAAAAGCTGATACCCGCTCAAACTGAGGAAATGACTAGTTATTTTTTACTATGATGTGTTTGTTGTTTTGTTTTAAAAAGAACTGGCATTCGTCTGGAACCAGGAATGGCAGAGAAACACATGCTCGTTGCGACATACAGCCTGAAAAGGTTTTACTGACTTCGAATGCGCCACCATATATACATATATATACGTACATCACTAGTGCGCCATATGTGTGCATTTATAATCCTGTCTTTAAACTAACTCTAAAGATTTGAGTCCCATTACATGAGCATCTTCGATTATAAACAAGCAGTATTCGTCGCGAAGATGCTTGACAGCATTAGCTTATTTGTATGCACAGCTTTCAGGCGTCGTTTATTAGCCAGTAGTAGGTTCAGACACCATGCCTAAGGAATAATTACAATATATATATAAAGGTTGTAGAAAGAGTATTAAACGTTTTTCCGGCTAAAGTTTTAAACGTACACATAACATATACGATAACAATGTCCAAATAAAAAATAAGATGGGTTCTGCAGTGTATGGCAAGACCCGTCCTGACACCAGAGAAGGTTTGGTGCCATGTGTTTAGTGGACAGGAATCATGCATTATGAGACGGCGCTCCCTGGAAAAACGATTGATTTGTACCTCGGGTGTTAAATAATAGCAAACTATGTTATAAGAAGGCGTTGAAAAATCGACTGAACCAAAACAGCGTCATCTGCTATCATGATCATGCCGGATTACAAAAACCCAAAATATGTTAGATTATAAATCTTAACGCATTCGCCGTATAGGGCGGATTTTGTACTAGTGGACTAATTTGGTTCCTACAAAACTCTTTCTATAGTGTTAATGTGGTTTTAATAATTTCTCACCCAGAAATTACGGACGTGCTATAGTTACGGGACTATGTTGTTACCAGAAAAAGGGCAGAAGGTTATCTACCAAAATAACCTATATTTGATTTAGTAATGTTACTTTCAAAGATTATTGTTTCAATTTTGGATTAATAACGATCAGTACTCTTTTGACAACCAAATATATGATCTCGCTTGTCAGAAAGCGAGCTGCGCTATAGCCGTATAGTTGTTAGTCCGATTAGCTTCAAGCTAGCGTATACCAGACATTGGCATGATACACGGAAAGAGACTGAAAAGGAGCCGATTCAAAGTGAATATTGAAAGGGAATTGACGCACCCTGTATCGTTGATACAAAACGCCGAGTTCAGCAGAAAGAAATCCATGGAACCGAAATGGGGCGGACAGGAACAGAAGAAAGCTACGCCGGAACCGGGATCCAGATAAGCACCATATATTTTATTCCGTGCCACCATCGAAACGTTTCTTTGAGAAGGTGAGCCGAAATTTTATGGATCCGTTCAGACATCGTGAGCAACAAAGCTTTTTATTAATATTAGTCGACTATTATATCTGCTTCAGCCACCTCGTGCCAATATTTGCTGCAGTGGCTCCGACGCTAGTGCTCTTTCAAAGATTTGGGCATTATAATACAATATACACAGCCTGACCTTTTTCGCATCATGGGCAATGACAAATTATATTACACGAAGTTACAATAGTTGAAACGAAAAATGCGTTAATCAAATATCATTAACTTAATATATCAGTACTATGAAGAAAAAAGCGATTTTATTACTGGAAGTAAATGCGCGACGTGAGATATTTTAGGCATGTGGTACCAGACGTGAAGTCAGTAACGAGAACATTTACTGGATAAAAAGGAAAACATTTTGCTGAGACTGGATGAAAACAGGAGGAGAAGACACAGAAACAGATATTTCTCTTATTGGAGAATGAAAAAGGTACACATTGAATCGTTAGGAAATATACTGTATATGCTGCTTTTACCTCACTAAATCGAAAAGACATGTTAGTAATTACTGAGCTTACTCTATCTGACTACATATCAGATACTTACAATAAATGAATGAATCTGTTGCATGCGTTACGATCCTTCTAAATTCATAAAAAGAGACTGTGCTTTGAACAGAGGAATACTTAGAACGTGTTCAAGAGGTTTGAAATGAGAAACAATAGGCTATAGATGGCCTCGTTCCGAATCTCTTAAATAGGTACAACTCCGAGTAGTGTCGTTCGGTATTCCAGTTAAACGGATTTTTTTGTTAACGCTTTTAGTGTCAAGTAAAAATACAGTCCAGGAACTGTTGGAATCAACTGTCTCGTTTTCGACAACTTTCAGTATTACTCTTTTAAGATTGCCTCAGGTGGTGTCTCAAGATAGGAGGCTCAATACAAGGAATCCGGAAGAACTAAGCGGAAGAAGAAATTATTATAAGGACACTGGAGGATTAAAGTATCTCTGCGTCTATATTCAAATCTACGCATTTTGTGCATGCCTTTAGCTGGTAAACGAATGGAAATCTAGCTATGAGCCTTGTTGTTTAAGCACACTCGAAAGCGATATCGTTAAATCGAAAACACGGATTAGCGAAACCATTTTGGTAATGTGTAACTAACGCAAAAAATAATTTTAACACAAAGCTTACAATTAAAGTTTAGATGACGAATTACTTGCGATTATTTAAAATCAATGAGCGGTTAGGAGTTTAGGACAGTTACGTAGAAAATCCCTTTAGCCGATACATTAAAACTGACTATATAGGTCATCAGATCAATCAAATCATGGACGAGGGCAATTCTGGCGAACACATATAGTAGAAGCTGTTAATGTATAATCAGCGTGTAAATGGTATACTTTAATGGGTAATGGAAAACAAGAACTTGACTGAAAAGACTGTTGATGCTTGCTGATGTCATCTTTTAGGGATTTGAAGATGTGCTGATCCTCGATGGTCTACTGACAACCTATCGTGCCCAAGAACCATCCCAGACGGATTTTGAGAAGGTGTTTTCTGAATTTAGCGATTCTCGAACGGAGGATGCGCATGCTATCGTCGAGCTAGCTCTGTATAACTATATCGAAATGAGAGACCTCGTTAATTCACGTTTATTCCAACTCCGTAAAAAATTTGACAGTCTCTTACACTTTTTTCTACCAGAATTATGGGTTCCCTTGTACACGAGTGTTACGTTTTCCCGAATGGGTTACGCCAACTGCATCATCAACAAAAGGTGGCAAGACAAGGTAGGTGCTCTTCAGTGAAGCTAAAAATGCACACTAGGAATACGCTCTGTACAACGATATTGATGCTTAGGTCTGTGTTAAAGCGTTGCGTTTTAATAGTTCTATCTGGTGAAAAATGTATTTTTGTTAGTCCACTAGAGAATCGACTAATAGAAAATCGAAAAGTAATTAGTTCTCTCCATTTAAATACGTGCACTGAAGTCTAAAAGCTGCTGACTATTTGTAATGTGAACTTTTTTATTCCTTAACCTAAATAGAATGTACATGCGGAACTCACAACGGGTGCCATATACGCGCAAAGATACTAACTAGAATCGATCAATACATCTTTAGAAGCCTAACAATTTTCTAGGTTCCCTCTCGGTATATCTATTGATCGATGCGTTCTATTCCGAGCGAAGTGGAAAATTGTTTACTTAACCTTCTCTTCACTTGAAGGTCAGGTTTGTCGTAGAATGAAATTGACTCGATTAAATTTTTTCCAACTAACATCTTCGAGATGTCAAGGTAGACAGTTTATAATCCGAGGATATTGCAATAAAAGCCCTCTGACTGATGTTAATTTAAGTCAATGCTAGTGGCACGCAAACAATGATGTGTGAACCACGTAACCAATATTGCGTTGAAGATATGTTAAGGTGTTCGTGCCAATCCTGGAAGGGACGACTACTAAATTTTTTTTTATCTTATCACTATCAAAAGGGTCTACCCTTTTGTAATCGCTTCCCGTGTAATCGTGCTTAGCTCAATATTAGATGCCACAGCTCCAAATCTTACGAGACCGCCTCCATCTAGCGTTGTTTACTTTGTGTAGCCGGCCAATTGGAGCACTCTTGCTTTTTTTTTTCAAAATTTCCTTACCAATCGGTACACTTACGGTCAGTTGTTCCTCTCGGTGTCATCGTTCAGCCGTCTCACGGATGTAAAGAACGAAGTCGAAAAAATCTGACTATCTCTTCGGTGAGCTATCGTGCAGCGGTTCAATCCCAACGCAGGATAATCCACTGAGGGATACTTTTTCTTCGGCACTGCGGTCATTGTGAAAGTATCCTACTTTTTCTGTGCAGCTAACTGAAGCTTTGCGTGTGCAGCCAGGAACTGGGCTATATATTATAATATCTTGTGAATTTTCTCGGCGCTGAGCTATTCAGCCAGCGATTGTTGAGATGATATACCTAAGCGCGGCTCCCGATTTCCCGCGTTGTATCGTCTCCCATTCCGCTTGGGCAGCCGTGTTTGCGTGTTTCAATTCATTTAGGCTTCGAGTAGAGTCCTCCTATAGTCCTTATCATTCGTCCAACTTAACGCCCTAGGGTACCGTTTCTACGAGAGCTAAGGCCGTGCAGTTCCGTACGTTTATATGGTACGGAGTGCATGTATACGCTGGGCTTTTCGCTGTAGCGCCCCAGTTCCTTGTCGGCGTCAACGCTGATGTAAACCAAACTAAAATCTTCAAATATGGTAATGGATCGAACGACCGACGTGACGAGCTTCCAGTTCCCTTTCCTAGTGCCATAGATATTTGGCATTATTCTAATGAGTTGTTTCGTCACCTTAGTCACCGCTGGCATTGCCTGTGGGATACGAGAATATCTCTTATACCCCTATCAAAGTGTATTCCAAATTATCTAGCTATATTTACCAATTTCCTCGCCGGTAAAATAGTGCTCAATTCATCTACGTTTATTTATTTCGACCAGTAAAAGCTTTTTACTCTAACCGAGGGTCTGGGCTAGAGGTATTGATTTTGACAGGCGCAGGATCACGCAGTGGTCTCAATGTATACGCGCAGCAGTTGCGCAAATGCGTAGGCCAGCTGATAAGCGTATTTGAATTTTGTAATAGACGATTCTTTTTATGTGGTCTTAGATTTAAGATTTAGATTTACGATAATGAAAATTAGGGCAGGTCTCGTGAGTAGGAGAGAAAAGGAAACTATCTAGCACCATGCTTGTGAAACATGCACGTTGCTCGTTCCTAGACAATTTAGCAAGCCGCAGAACACCTTCCTTTCAACCTTTGATTATTACCGTAACGACAAACTTTTCATGTTGTGCTATTGGTGTTTAAATAGGACTATTTTTTTAAGTTGTCAAGATTTTTCGTATCTTAAAAAGTTAAAGGACTGATTAGTCAAAAGAACTTAACGTAATAATCAGCTTTTCTTAAAGAGCACTAGTCGTTTTTCGAAATCTTGTCAGTTTACTTACCCTTTGCATTGTGATTTGGGTTCAGCATTTCACTGATCAAAAAATTAAACGTAAAGCCGGCCCGTACGAGGTTGTACGACATCTTTCCATAGACATCACGCTGAATGGAATTATACTATGTGAACCCCTTTTATTCTACGCGTAGTAAACATTTTGATGGTCGGAATTTTAGAAGAGTATATTTTTGAACAGATACGATCACCCTGTTTTCTATAGGCTATCTTGAAATTTGATTAGTGACTTTTTGCGAGAGTCTATGAACTCAGTAACGTTAATATTCGGGTACGACAAGTCACCTGCGTAAAATGTATAGGAAGCAATACCACCAGTAGATGTAACATCTGTTCTATAAGGCAGGTTGTAAATGGCATGGGTTTCATTCTACTCGAGTTCTGTTTCAGATTTTAGCCCGTGGCGGAAAATTTGTAGCCATTGTTGCGGGTGGCATCATATTAATGTTCGGGTCGCAATGGATTCGCATTCATCCAGGAAAACTACACGTCGTTGTTTCTTGGATCTGTCGCAACGACGCGTAGGATCCGTCGATGTTCAAGGACATATTCACACTACTAAGCATATACACAGATACCATCTATAATAGCTAACAAATCAGAAAATTAAATAAATGTTCTTAAATTAATTTATTTAAAATTTAAATTAAATTATTTTTTATAAAAAAAAAAAGATTAAATAAATAAATCGCATTATGCCAAATTTTGACTACTGCTACTACTACTACTACTATTATTAGAAAAGATGAATAGATATAGTCTGATTTAAATAAATGTAAAATCGCATAGTCATTTTTCGATATAGTGAGAAAACTCAGCAGTTTATTTTAACTGAACAAAAAAATAGCGTGGTATGGACAGAGCGCTATACACTAGGATTATATATATATATAGAGATGCACCGGACATTCGGGCCAAGTAAGTTTTAACTCGCTTAAGACAGATTGTCTGCTATGTGAAGTGAGAGTTTGGGTAGTCAAGTGGCAAAGCTCAATAGCATCGATGCTGTAATAATAGTAAAAATATGCAACGTAACCTATTGAAAATGTCGTGTCCATAAAAATATATTGAAAGGCATGCTATTTTTATAATAAGATTACATCTTTCTGCTTTCTTTTTTTCTAATTTGTAGTCTTGCTCTTTATCTAAACAATAAATTACTTTTATCAATCAGCTTTTCTGCCGGTTTGTATGTTCGCAGGCAATCAGACAATGAAGAAAAACGTGTTTTTTTTTTTGTTAAAATGGGTCGATAGAATACTACGCATTTCATAAACACGTATTGTCACTGCTCTAACCTAATATTTTTCTGAAAATTTTGTCAAAATTTTCAATTGTCAAAAAAGAAGGACGGTTAGTAGGTTATAATAAACGGATGTTTTATACTATTCCCTAAAGAGCATCTAGAATTGACAAATTGTTTTTGGCTTAACATTAATGAAAAAAACTAGCTGCCATTTATATTACGAGGTGAATATTAAAATAAAGGAAAAAAGAGTGTACGAATTTCTCATTTGCTCCCATAAAAGCGTAGACTACACTCGAGCAGCGCGTGAATAACGGAAAGGGTAGTTCCCTTTCTCCCGAAATTAAGATGAACAACGTAACAATGAACTACCCGATCATCATGGGTAAGAAGGCACGCATGCATATTAAAGAGAATATATCACATCCAAAAAAATGTTTATTTCTGTCAACTGATAGGCCACTGGATTCTACACTATAAAGTCATCTTTTTTTCTTATATCGCATTGATTTCGAATGATTTTGTGTATTTAGGTTACGAAAAGAAAAAAAGAATCACGTAAATCGTTGCTTGTGTGTTTCCCTAATGTATCCGTTTATTTGATATATTCGTCATTGAACTGCTGCAGAATTCGTCAAAAATGTAAGTTCTAGTAAGCTATGATTACCACATACAGCGGTGCGTGACAAGCGATTGATCGAGAAAATGAAGTAGTGATTTGGCAGACCATCAGTCGAAACTAGAAGCTGCTTCTGTAGTGACTGAGATGTAATACTTTAAGCATATATCATATACTCGAAGGATATCTTAGAGGATTAGTTTTAATCTAGCTCAATCCTGAGTTCAAATGCTTTGCTAGCTATAAGACTGCAGGTACCTGACTAAGCTACACGGACAATAAAACAGAAGTGCGCATACGCGTTTGTGCCCATACTCACCTTAAATGTAAGCAGGAGAGCTTGTCATCATCCTACCTTTAATAGTATCGTAGTAGTTAAAATCGTGCATTGCAATGCAAGTCTGGAATCTGGCTACCACCTCGGATATATCGCTCCAAATTTCGCAGAAAAAAAATCATTTACTGCGATAATTAGGATAAAACGTAGAGAAACCAAGACGAAGATTTGGTACCCAAAATGGAAACTGCAAGTAGAAGGCACGGCGCAAATGAAATTATCTACCGGGACAAATACTGGATTAATTTGGTTCTTTGTAACCCAGCAATGATAAAAACAAGTCATGTCCTTCTCTTACGCTTCAAGTGGCTTGCATGTAATAAAATGAAATGTTTGCTTTAAGCAAGATTGTTTACCTTCACATAGAATTGGATCTCTTTTTAGCGATTATTTTTTATTAAGAGCTGGTTAGTTCTTTTCGCGACTACAAGCTCCAGCGTCGTGTCTTTCTTCTAGTGTTTATTTATTTTCTTTTAGCTGTCAGGTTTAAGTGCTGGCCTTCGAGTCAATTTCCATACATAGCAATGCTGATTTTTACGTGTTTCCCTGTAACTAATCTGACAAACCCTTATCTTTGCATTCTAATAGTATAAGCCAGCCAATTTCAGACTAAATTTCACCTAGTAGATACTGCGCATTTTTAAGGAACAAGTTTGTTGTTTGTAAACAAATTATTTTACAATAACAATAGGACATATCGTTTTGAGTTTGGTGGCGTTGCGTTGGCCTGAGATGCTAAGTAGATTCTAGGATACACAATGCAATACTATAAAAGATCAATAATTCTTACCTATTTAATTCGTCCTACTTTATCCTTTTTCCTCTGTGTGCGAAGGAGGAAGTAGCTTTCTCTGCGATTTAAATCAACGGGCTTTTGTCAATTGCCTAATAAAATAATAAGCTAGACAATATTTGTTTTGTTCAGTTACTGTATAAATATTTACAACGCCTGTTTTTCAAACTAATAATATATAGTTAATTTGCTAATCAGTAATGCACGCGACAATAAGTAATATGTCTACGAATCTATACATGCGTATATACGTGCGTATATATATGCGTATATGTTGTTACGCTAAATATTGGTGCGCCTTTTGTATATGGACAAAAGTTCTCGGGCACTCTATCAAATTGGACTTTTCTCAAGCCAGCCAAACGACGCAAAAATTCTATAGCGAGCATTGCGTTTTAAGGCTTAATTAACAATATATTTTCGAATCACTATACATTTTTTGACAGCAACCAGTGCTATGGTTTCTGTATATTTAGTCATTTTAATTTTTATTGTTTTGTTGGCCATTATGGACGCGAATAAGTCTACCTTAAATGACCGCACATTATGCGGTTTGGCTGCCATCTTGCAGGTTCCGTTTCCAAGGTTCGCTGTTATTTAAACTACGCTTGGCGTACACAATGCTCTGGGGCCTTGCTCTATTGATTCCCTGGCTTTTATGGAGGCTTTGGCCATATTGGTATTTAAGACCATTTCTTGTAAGTATATTCGAATTACTTTTAAATTTCGCCTATGATTCTTTTAGTTCAATAAAGGAATTATTTTTTAATTTCTTTATATACATAAAGAGCTTTAATTATGTGATCCTGTTTTCATGTCCGCTACCTGATTGAGCACCGTGAGGATGCAAGCTCATCATTCTTTAACCATATAAGAATGACGTACCATAGATCGGTTTTAACTTGCCTACTCCGAGGGAACAACGCGAGGCTATTACCATGAAACTGTGTTAGTTTAACTTCCGCGTCCAACTCTGAGCGACCGCGTAAAATACTCTTACGGCAACGCGTCACAGAAGAAGAAAGAATCTGTACAGTACGGAATTTGTGTGCAGTTTATAAATCTGTTAACGTCCAGGCTTCCTAAACTGAGAGAAGGGCGAAAAATGCAAAAGCCGAAAAGTCACCTTTAGCCCACTGAAGACGTAAGTGAGAAAGAGACACGGAATTTTTTGAAACACGATTTGAATCATCCGATCATCCGAAATCAAACGAGAAAGGAAACAATGTCTCCTGACAGAAAAGAACCGTTAGCAATGCTAGGTGCAAGCATACGTGTGGAGGATGCGTGGCTACAGAGCTAAGTGTGCACCTTGTCCTTAAAATCTAAAATCAGAAGGACAGAGTTGGCTTAACAAAAATGTACTAATTTCCACTTCAGGTACTGTATCCCGCTTATATGCATTATAGGATTAGAAGAATATAGAGATTATACGTTTTGATGCCGCTTCTATCCGGGAAACATATTTAATGATTATGCAACTAATACTGGCAACATCGAATAATTCTGCCTTAAGTGTGACAAGATCCCGGAATTGTCGATTTTTATTACTCATTAGTAATAGAGCTATCATTTATATTTGCAGTCTATATAAATGCGGTATTTCCAGTGTAAAATGATATGCTGTCTTCGATGAGCCGGTAAAAAAAATGTTTAAAAATAACTACCTGACCTGTCTAGCTGGATGGTCTTGAATCACATGTCTCGTATATTGTGGGTCGCGTCGAATCGATGTTGATATCATTTGAAGGCTAATCTAACGGCAGGCAATGTGCTTAAATTTTCGAAACGCCTCTATTTATGAGAGAGCATTTTGAAAACGAGTGGAGATTCTGCCAAAATTCTTAACGTTTTATTGCGTTAAAAGCACAAATGCAGCTTAGTTTCAAAATAAACGCTGTTGTCTATAATCAAGATGCATTATTAGAAGAAATGGCCCTATAAAGGTACTATCGCTAGAATTACTGATATATTTCTCCATCAATTATTTCAGTTGACACAAGAAATGATTTCAAAGTTGACCGAAAATAACTCGATGATATCACCAAAGAACTAAACATATACCGTCAAACCATTTAACGAAACCGGGCTACAAAGAAGCTGGATGCCTCGGTGCCGCAATAAATGATGAAAAATAATTTACTCGACCGTATATCCATCTACGAAACTCTACCAAAAAGCGATGAAAAAAATGTAATCTGTCTGTGGCAAAACCCAGATCGACGTCAAAGAATATGGTATGTTTTTGGACGTACTGGAGCAGAATCGTGCAGAAACGTCGAATAGCTACCACCTGGAAAAACGATTGATTCGGACCTAGACTGTGTCGACAACTGACGAGATTACGCCAAGGCGTTGGAAAATCGGCGAAAGCTAGTGAAGAGAGAAAACGTTATTGTTTTCCTTGGCAATGTCAGATTATATACACCGTTTGCTACTTCGTAAAAACTGAAAGGACTGAGATTGTAAATTTTACTGCATCCGCCGTATGGCCAGAATCCTAAATGTTCCGGCCTGTGGAAATCTTCCTTAGTAGCATTAATTTAGTTTCACTGGAGGAATGTAAAGATCACTTGTCACAATTTGTAACCCAGAGATCAGAGTTCTATAGTAACGGGATTTTGGTGCTACCAGTAAAATAGCAGAAGATCATTGATGAAAATGGTACATATTTAGAATCACAATATTACTTGAAAACTTAGAAAATACTTGCTTCTATTTTGGCTCAAAAACGGTCAATACTTTTGTCGACAACCCAATAGTATATACTATTATATACGTATGTGTTTAGAAGAAAAAATGGAGATACAGTTTGAATGATCACACGTTGAGTTTTCATTTACATTTCCTTAATATTTAAGCATCAAAATAATCTAGATAAAATGTAACACTTCTCTTCCTACCGCAGGTGTTTAAAGTTGATGGCGCTTTGGTCAATACACCGTTGATAACGGGGGACCATTGATTGAAAAACGTTTACAAATATTTAATTTGAAGCCAATTCTTGCTCAATCGCAGCTTTTAAATCTTCCAGTGTTGTGGCTTTTCTGGTGCAGACTTTACCTTTGAGGTACACTCATAAGAAAGTACCCGGTGGCGTCAAGTCTGAAAACAAACAACGCATTCTATAAACGCTCTTGGTCCGATCGGAAGATTATCATCAAACTGTGCTCTTACATCACGATGATAGTATGTAGGTATTATTTGCAAAATAGTTCTTGTCGGTCCGGTCACTGATCGCGCCTGCATGTATGTTGGAACGTAATTTTTCTAATTAAATGCAATGGACACCTTTTTGAGTATGCAAGCAAACTTTCGGACTGTTTCGCTGTAACTTCCCAATGTTCTTCCTCGGTTAACGAAGCTTGTTTATGTTATTTATGTTACCGTTTGAACGTTATCTTATATATATATATATATATATGTTTTTCACATCTTTGTAGTTGACTTTTTGTTTAATCTGATTGTGTTACGGCTTGAATACAGAGACGGTAGCACACATGAGGTTTCTAAAAAGGGTCCTTTAATTGAACTCCGACGTCCGGTTCAAATTTTCTGTATAAGTGCTACTACTTTAGGCCCGTCACTTAATCGAAGATTTGAGATACGTAGTTCTTTAGTTTCTGAATTTTATGCACATCATACAAGTAATGGATCTTAGTATTCAAGTTTTCACAAAGGAGGAAATAACTTATAAATAACCCTGCTGGTAAGATAATGCTCAGATTCGAAAAATTTGCAATTTGAAGATGTGCAATAACTTGCCTATTCTCTTCTCATTCCAGCTGCACTTCATATTATTGCCGTATGTTATTACCGCTGGGGCTACAATATTAACAGTTGCAGTTCACGTATCTAATCAGCTGGGGTTTGACGTTGAGAGCACTTACGGGGTCGCTTCATGCCTGGGCAAGTTCTTCATTATGCCGAGCCTAAGAATCTTGCACGGTATGTATTTATCCAAAGAATGTAGAGAAAGGTGTTATTTATTATTATTATTATTATTATTAATTATTACTATTACGACAAGCAGTTCATAAAGAAGAAAAGAAAGACAGATACTGTTAAGCCATATTTTTAAATTAAATTAAAGAATTTTTACTAACCGATAATTCACTTTTGCCCGTCCGTATGCGTATGCCTATATTAACCAATGGTAATTTCGCCGGCGGTTTTATCTGGCCATCTAAAGTTACGGTCAATTCACGGACCATTAGCAGATCTAGCTTAACCTTCAGAGATCAGGGCTAACTGGCTTCCACCGAACTAGCTGCAACATTAAGACAACCACTTCTCTAATTACCTTCCTCAAATCCATATTCATGTCAACTCTTTAAGACGCTCGACAAACAATAACACAAAAACAAATCGTCCTTAACGATTAACGAGATTAGGAGAAAAAATTGTCAGAAGCATTAAAAATATGTGAAAAAATGACTTGTCTCTTAATCTTTAATCACACTTACCAAGAAAATCATGTCGAGATTCGAAAATTTCATTGTTGTATAACATTTTAGTAAGAGTGGGCACATCTTCAATTCATGTGTCTTCTTCAGGTTACGACGTAGTTGGTGTCGAAAACATTCCACTGGATCGTGGCGCTTTAATAGTTCCGTATCATGCGCTTCTGCCTGTCGACCTATACGCCTTTATAGGCTGGTTTTTTCTTCGAACCAATAAAATGATCAGTGGGTCAATCGACCGCCTCTTTTGGGAGGTACCTTTACTAAGAACGCTCTTTAAGGTAAGATTTTATTTGAGAAATTTGCTATTCTTCCCATCGCTTTGTAAAATACTATATTTACGATTTATGACTCAAAAACCGCCGAACAGTATTAGCTGCCTAATGAAATCAAAACATTTTTAAATGTCTTACGTTTTGCGTACAGTTAAGTGGCTGTACATCGGGTGGACGGGATGAACTCGTGGCAGAATTGCGGAACGGATCCTTAAAATTCATTCTTCCAGGTGGTGCCTACGAAGCTATGTTCAGTGAAAATTATAGGTTTGTTATTTATTTACATACATATATTTTAATAGCTATGGCCGATTGGGGCCTGCTTGATTCTCAAGGCAGAAATACACAGGCTTTTCTTAAATTATTTTTTTATGCCATGTGTAGTTTACTTTCATTCAACCTACTCATTAGTACTCTACAGCGTAACGGATCACCTTTAAAGCAAAATGTCTGTATATTTGAAGATTCATTTATTTGGCTTATGAATAATCTACATCGAAAGATTTTAGGTTGCATACAGACTCGAACTAATAAACGGGCAGCTACCGTTCCATCAACTGTTCTGTCTTACCAGCACATTTGCTCACTCTCATGGTTACAGCCTTGAATGGCGAAATCGCACAGGATTTGCTCGCGTGGCCAAAGAAGCTGATGCGCCGATAATACCTATGTTCACCATAAACACGCGTCAACTATACACGATGTACTTTTTCGGTTTTCGTGGTAATCGTCACAAATCAATTCTCAAGATCTATTCTATTCTGAGAAATTATTATGGCGATAACATTGATACGTATTAAGTTATCCGTAATTTTTGAAGAGAATATGTATTATGTGTTTGATGAAGAATGTTGAAACTAGAAACACTTACATAATTTCAATGTGTCGGTAGTGTATTTCTTTCGAGTTAAATGTAATTGAACGGTACATGCTCTGTCATATGCTTAGACATAAAACGAGCAATGCAAGTAGGCGAGGTAGTATAAAACTGGAAAAGAATGTAATATGAATGCGTAGGTTGTGTTACATGGATCATCACGTTTAAGCCAGCTTGCAACATGTTAACGTAACACGTGCATATGTGTCGTTCAGAGAAACTACGCCAATGGTATCTGGAAAAACGAATTCCTATCCTGATTCCTTCTGGAGGATGGCCTGTTAAACTGAGGTCTGTAGCATACTTTAGACAAGTTACGAGGCTCCTTCTGGTTGACACTAGTTCCTAAGTAGATTAAGTCGTCCCTAATTATTATTAACATACATGCTTTTTTTGCCTTTTTTTTGACGTACATGAAGAGCAAGGCATGTTTCCGTGATATAAATAACCAATATAAAGAAGTTACAAACATTTGGTCCATATAGTAGTAGTGTACCTGTTTACTGATTTCTAATTTTCTACTGGGAAATATTTAGCAATATTACAGGTAGCACTTTATATAAGCCTCAAGCAAAATATATATAAATAAACATTGTAATGATAGTTCCCCCAAATAGAATTCATTATCATTAAGAAAAAAATTACTTATATTATTTCCCGTCCCAGAAGGGACGGGTTTTTACGGTTACGTATGCGTTTTTAAACGAAATATCTCGGCAACCGCAGTCGCGGAATATTTTGGGCGTCTACAAGCCTCAAAATTAAAAGAACAATCACCTAATATTAATTATGTGGTAACTGTGTAACACGAACGTGCCTAACCATACCTCTCATTATTACCTGTTAAACTACTTTTCGTTTCAGAACGTACCTAGGCAAACCCCTCACTTGTGGGACGGACGAATCCGCAGAAGAGTTTGCCAGGAGAGTAAGCAAGACTAGTAATAACATCTTTTCAGCACAACGATTTTCATTTGAGGACTAAAACATATTTCACGATACTGAGATAGCCGTCACTCAACCGGTTGTGACAATTAAGTTTAGCCGCGCTGTCTCATGTTTTTTTTCTAGTCATTAATGCGATCTTTCCTTGAGACGATTGATGACGCTATGTTCACAAAGGCTTCCGTAAAATAAGTGTAATAATACCACTTTATAATAGAACCATTTGTGTTTTACCTGAAAAGGTTGTAAACTTTAAAATAATATTATTAACGTGATTATATATTTTCGATTTCTAGGTACAGGCTGCGGTGGAGGAATTGCGAGACAAGTATCAGCGAAGACCAAATTCAATTATTAAGGCTATTGCAGATAGGTTTACCCTTTCTCCCCCCAATTGAGATGTTTCTGGAAGTAATCATTTTAACGAATACCTGAGGAACCTATAGTCTGCTCTACTGTGCACGTTGAGTTCGAATTGGTTTTCTGCGGTTTTTTGAGCAACTGATGTGTCTGCGACATGTATTTAGCCCACAGTAATGCCAAATGAAGGTTAGATAATTCTCAATTCAAAATAGTTTGTTATACGTTTGACCGATGACTGAGGTTTGGTTCAGTTAATTACGCTGTTTTTTAAGCCATCATCAGTGCTTTCTCTCAGAATAAACTTAGTCCGCTTCATCCAACGGTGACGTGACGAACAAATGTTAGCACTAGTTAGTCTTTATTACTGCCCTATTTTAAGTGTTGATCTTGCAAAATTTGCAAAGATAAATGCGCAGATTGTCGACAGCACCAAATTCACAACTAGAGAATTTAGGACGTCTAAAAATGTATTAGGTCTTCTGTAAAGAAATACTTCACGCTCACCATTGCCTGACGCTCTCCGCCAGTTCTATGTACATGCGATGTACAAAGGGTATTTTATTTAAATATGGTATGCTTAAGGGATGCTATATGGGATGCGTCAACAAACTATAAGATATTGAAAAATATACGATGTCATAAATCTGCCCGATAAACACGAGGTGAATTAGATATTTAAAGAGAGGGTAGGTGTCATAATATCTAGTTGTAATCTACTCAACGTCAAATTTTCAGGCGAACTTAGTGAAGAAATTCAATGGAAAAGGTAATCTATATTTGCACGACGAAAGAATACATTTTGAGAATTGTCTCCAGACTGTTATAATAGCTGTCGCTGTAGCATCGAAGAAAAGTTCGTAATAAAAGGAGGAAACTTTGATTCTTCATGTTAAAGAAATGAATTAGTCTTTTTTGTTTGCTCTAGAAGTACGTTTGTTTTTGTCATGGGATTCTAAGTGTTTGGAAAAACCACGCGAGTTGCTACAGTATAACTTCACTTAAATCGACAGTGGTAAATGACTATTTAATGTTTTCTTCGTCGGTCCAGCTGCTTGAATAGGTGGCCGTGTTGGCCTACAAGAAGCGTAATGAAACTATCGTGCTGCTTAGCTATCAGTTCTGCACCTAACCCCAGAGACCCGTTGCCATCTAGGGAAGGAAAGCTGCTTTGTTTATTGGAGCTTACCTCATGAATCTCTTCAGGCTCGTTATATTTACTAAAGGCATCCCAAAGTCTTCTCGTCATAAACGACTTGTCTAAGGTTAGCTCTTTCGCAGCTTTTCTGGCCCGCGGTTGACTTCGACATTAACTGCCTCGAGAACCGTCAGCAAGGTGCGCCAAGCATAGTATAAATATAGAGACTTTGAAGGTTCTGCAGTGAGCAATAAGTATAGCTCATTTACGGACCGTGATGTGATTACGTTTACATTTGCCCAAGGCCGAATATTGCAACTCTTTTACGAAATTGGAGCACGAATGGGTCATCGGCGCCTACGTTTAGGCAGATTGCTTCGACGGAAGCGGCGCTTCGGGCACTGATCTTTGAAATAACCCCAGTCTCTGCATTTGAAACATCTGGGGCCGACTGTTGAACCTTCACCGGGCCTCCTCGCCGTGCTCGATGTGTCTAAGCTCGGCTACTCGCGGGTGAGTTGCATAAGCCTTTCGAAATTCACCGACGCATCCCTTGTGAGGTAGTTGACAAAATTATCATTAGCATTTTTTGATATCCTTTAGAAGGGTCTCGAAAGCGTACGGTATCCCCAGTTGGTCTACTAGGAAGTGTCTCTTCTAAATCGCGATATAAAAACCTTTCTCCTAACAGCTCCTGCAAGCATAGTATCTTGTAGACCGGGATCACCTCTTCTTAAAGTCTATCAAACAGAGCCTTGAAGCGTGCTTACGCTATTGGGGTAGCTGTTAACGTCTCATTGCACCTGACCGCCCCAAATTAAGGCCTTGCCGATTCCGGCAGCAGTCCAGTTGAATTTTATGGAGTTTTTGGAGAGGCCGGCTTTGGGCATAGGCAATGGACTCCAACTAAGTCAAACGCTGTGTAACCCAAATGAAGCAGATCGGGTGATACGACCGGAAATGAAGCAGCTTTGGTGAGGTTCGCGGACAAGCAAATGATATTCATCGCTGCTTCCAAAATGTTGCATACAACAAGCGGACAGCAAACTGCCATTGTTTAGCTCCAAGCAGCCCTTGTATGCAGGTTCGGACCGCTTCTAGCTAGAATTGATGATATTAATAATTCTCGCTGCGCATATCTACTAAATATATAAATAGGTTAATTTTGAAACGAAAGGTGGGCGTCACATCAAGGCCATTACTAAAGTTCTTAAAGTCATCATATCACCTATATTTAGTAAGCGAGGTAGTAGCATTTTTAGATTAGACGTTGATTAGGCTTTTAACGAAAGAAAAATTTAATTTAAAAGAGTTACATAAAAGTGCGAGATTTAGCCTAGTGTCTGACTACTGTAGAAACCTGTTGTAGAAACTACGGTAGAAACATTTTCTCAGTGCATTCAAATACATAATACATTAATATACATCTGTTTTTTAGTAAGTATAGTTGAGTATTAATTAAGCGCAATTAACGCAAGTCCAAGAGCTGTACTTGCCTTAATTTGGTAAAAATGAAGTATCACATAAGAGTCGTCATTAGAATCTATAAAGGTCATTATAGGCCTGAAAGATATAGTTAGGTAGTAATTAACTAAGAATTGTCAATTGCAAATAAACTAGTAGCTAAAAACGGGGGCTTAATTTCAGTGACCTGTCGATGCATACATTTAATGCGAGAAACCACAGCGCACTGAAACGCATGATTTTTTGGTATAAACCTATTCCTTAACACGTATAGTGGTTCTACGTAAGTCAAATTAACGCAGGTCAATAAAATAAAGTCAGTGGTGAGTGTGATGTTAAAGTTAACGTTAAGATTTATGTTAATAACATTAATATCATTAAAAAATGCTGATTTGAAGTCAGTCTATAAAATGCATGGTTGAATTCGCATTAGAGAACCAATCAAAACACTAATGAAAGACGTTTATGCTAGGCAAAAAATATATATAAGTATTATAACATTTTCCTGATAGTTTTTAAAACCTTTTAAATGGTGCATATTTTTGTTAAACGAATGACAAGCTATGTGTTGATTACATCATCTAACAGATAAAGCTACGTCACCTGGAATACACTAGCAGTTTCCCTTTATAACAATCTTTCTACGAGCATTTAAAAGATCCGAGTGCTGCGCTTATCATTTTAATTCGAAGTATATTCGGCTCTATGAAGACTAGCAAACTACTACTTCTGCATATAAGAATATCTCGATAAGATTGTTAGTGTATAGACTGTAAACGTCGATACTTCTTCCTAGTGCTGTTTGGTGTAAGGCTCCAACTTGCTACGTTAGCGTAGACGCACAAGGAACGGCAATACTTGTAACCGTCGGACGCCCGTGCTGTCCATCTACAATTCAATAATGATGCAGAGCTACACGACATTACTATTGCAAGACCACGCTCGACATAACAAGATATTTTAGTCACATAGACGTGTAGAATTCTTTATGAACGTTAGCTATTTTTTTTCTTATTCTGCTTATGACCGTATTTTAGATTTCCCCATTCTATAGATAACCTCAAAATACCATTTGAATCGTTAACCTATGCGGCATCGACTAATGCGGAGCAAAGTCATACCCTCGGAACACAAAGGCAACAGCTGTGTTTCTTCTATTAAGCATAAAAGATCCCACTTGGAATCTTTGCTTATAAAGTAATAACCTTCAGCGTTGGCGTACTTGGTGCACACCTTTCTGTATACGGCGTATATTATGCGATCCCTTGATAAACCTTGATGATTTTGACCACAACGAAACTGGAAACAAATTAATCTATTTGTAGAATATATAGTGGATACGATCATATCCTGTAGGGTTGCACTGGCTATATTCATGGACTCTTACTGAGCATTACAGTTAATGTTACCTGACCCAAGAATTCAACTCGTAACACACTACTAACAATTCAATAAAGTAAGTCGATATGATGAATTAGAAAATAACCTAATTATATTGCGAGTAAATATATATGAATAATTGTAGGTGATCGTTTACCACTAGCATTTACGTTTTAGATGGAACGATAGGTTATTAGGGAGCTGAACTATACCTGTAGCTTGTTTTTAAATAGCCTTTCAGTTTTACTTACAAGTGTTATAATGTGACTTGTAGTTTCCTACAAAAAACTTTTTTTTAACTTTCTAAATTTAGGATTACTTCGAAGTACTGAAATAATTTTAGAAAGCATTTGCGTAGTTAGACTTATTGTCCTGAATGACTGAAATCCTTTAGATTTAGAAACATGTAGACAATATTTGTACCTAGAAACCTAATTTCGAACAATGCACGGCAAAAGCTACGCAGTTACCCCTTCCATGAATTTTTTTCTGTAAACGACACAAATAAAGCTTTAATTGCCTTCGTTAACTAAAGGTGGTCGCAGTAAGCAAACATCGATCTTATTTATATTGTATCAACCTACAGAAAGGTGATTTACGATATCTACGACAAAAGTAGTACAATTTGTAGCTTGCAGACATGCATTATCTCAACATGGGCGTACATCAATTGACCAAAATGTTAATAAAGGAGCAAACTTCAAATAGGTTAATTATGTTACGCTACAAAACGTGGTTTCTGAAAAAAAACAGCTCCTTTTTTTTATCCTTAATACTCTTTAGCAAAGAGGGATCTGGGATATTCTAGCGCATTGCCGTAACCTTCATGGTTAGCGTTGGCGGAAAGGTGGAAAGGCAACGCTTCAGTCCTGACCGTCTCGGCTGGCAAGAAACCCTTAACGCTTGTGGAGAGAACACGAACAAGATAAAACGAAGGCATGTCATCAAAAAACGAAATTGCACACTAAAGGCTCAGAAAAGCAACGATGTAAGTAATACTGCCTACTATGGAGACCACTGCAATAACTCAGTTTAACTATGACTTATGTATTACCTATACAAGCTATCAAAATAACTATTGACTTAGGGAAAATGTACATTATATAAAGACTAATGCCTTGCTTCTACTTTAGCCTTTTTACCAGTGACAGGATTCACGACACCTCTGTGAAAAGTTTGCGTTAACTGTCATCAATTGCCTCTTAGCATGGGTTTACGACAACTATTAATATTGTTAGTTAGCTTTCATAATATACATTCTTTTCAGAGAAGTACCCTTTTACATGCAACTTCAACTTTTTTTTAACAAATTTGCGCAGCGTATCATCTTAGGATAACTGGTTCTACTAAACTATAACTTCTTCTTTATTACTAGGATTAGTCTCTTTTATACAAATCGTGTATCGTATATATATATATATATATATATATATAGCACAATACGCACACGTATATTTTTTTTCTTATCTGTTTTCCAAAAAAAAAAAGGTCTATGAAACGTTATGAAATGAATAACCTAGGCCAAACACATATAGAAACACAGCAAAGCAAGCACCAAATTCCTTAGAGGGACGGCGGAAACATTAGCGACGAAACAAAAAAGTGGGTCGAGAGAAAGAACAAAAAAAACACTGATTCCCCTACGCACGTTTGACCGCCCGTAATTTTACAATGTTTGAAGGCCGAAAGTGCACCTGGTTGCCGTGCTTGCAAGCGGGTCTCTTAAAGACGAATTACTAGATTTTTATTGCCGAAGCAGACAATATGAAACTCAAACATCACGCAAGAATGTCATTAAGTTTCGAAGGAGGTACCATTGTTGTACAACATCTCTTACAACACAATTCAACAATTTTTAGTTTGAAATCCGCGCAGACCATAAAGCATTGGGATAATATCAAAGTGACACTACAGAACAAAATCAAATAAAAGACAACAGCCATGGAAAATGCATAGAAGCTTCAATGATGAAATGTGTAAAAACCAAAAAACTAACGCAGGTCATTGACTGTACGATAGATGGACAAGATAAGCTCGTGGCTCATTTAAAAGGTGGCAACTGAACATTTGTTCTACCAGATAATGCATATGCCATATTTAGTCAGATTAGTTATTTTATATATAGCTGTGTAAAGATACATAAGATACGGGATATGGTGAGGAGAAAAAAATATTGGAACTGCGTACAAACAGTTTAGGTGAACGTTACGAACATTCAACTATTTTAGGTATGTTTGCACAATCTTCATTCATGTTGCCTTTTCACATCTAATATTTTCACAAAGATCATGCATAAATATATAGGAAGTCTCAAAATTTAGAATGCATTTACGTTTATATGCGATTGTACCATATATATGTATATATGAACGATAACAAGGGCATGGTTAGATATGTTAGTTTAGTTATTTTCATATTATATTACGTAACGCTTCTTGGCAAGCTCATTAATGTTTTCGAGACTACACTTCAAAGAGAAATTTTACATTGGGATCGATGCACACAAGAAAGAGAAAAACGAAAGTTGTCCTCTCCTTAGAACATTCGAATAATCTGCCAAAAACGCAATTCCCAACTAGCAGATACACAAGTCTTTTCGTTTCAAACATATTTAGTTGCAGAATATATACCACAACCCTCTATTTGATGCGTAATTCTTAATTCTTCGAAGCGGTGCCGGCTTTACTTCGTCAAAGCGTGTCAGGGCACGCAGAGGCGAACTTACGCTAATAAGTCATAGAAAAATATAAAAGTTGGTGGAGGAATCAGAAATTAGGCTGTTTACATTCAAAAAGAAAGAATTTTGTTTTCGCAGCCCAGAGAGGTTACTTCTTGACTAGTGTAGCTTGTGGCGTCTTCACTTTGTGATCAAACAATTTAAACATGGTAGAAATAGCTATCTGTTATAAAGAAGCTTTTACAGTTAAAACACAAGAGTACAAACGCAACTATAGCTCATGCTAAAATACAAAAGCCATCCACGGTCTCAAATTCTCAGGTGCCTATAAGCAAGCCATTTCATAGAAATAAATTATTTACCACTGGCAGCCATTAAGCAGTACTAAACCGGCTCCTGGCGTGGTAATCAGTTCATTTCTCTGAAGTAACTTGCTAATAGGCGCCTGAGCGTTTAAGTTCAACAAACTGATTTATCCTTGTCCTCATCGACGACGCCGCAGTATATACGCTATATTAATATAAACGCCGCAGCACTTCCCAAGGATACATTCAGGACACGTAGTTAAGCGAGTTTTCCCGGAATGCTCAATACATAAGTCATAAAAAAAACATTTACCGCTGAACGAATATACTCCGCCTGATAGACGTCGTTAAATTATATTGAACCATAAATAACAATACGATATTTTACTGTAAACATACGGTGGCAGCTGTGTAACCGCAGGACGAATGGCAGTAGGATACTCCTGCCAGTAAGTTGCAGAACCCTAATCGGCTCCCACAAATGTCAAAGAAATGAATATTTCCTTCAAGTCTTTTCTTACACTTATAGCGCCTTCAAGTCTACGCTACAAAGACTAAATTAAAGAAATACTAAAAAATAATGGTTTCACCAGTATTTTTTATGTATGGTTACAGTGTGGACTGGAGAAATCGCGTTGAGTTCATCCGGACGGCAAAACAGGCATGTGTGCCAAAACGTCCAGATGTACTATTAACACCAACGAACAATACCAGATGCACCTTTTTGGCCTTCGCAGTAATTATCACAGAAGAGTTCGGCGTATGTTAGTACAAAAATTATAATACGCGTAAGCGGGGTAGTAATCATTGTATAGTATTTAATGGACAATGTATAGGTAGTCAGTTTTCTATTATTGGACTATAAATAATAAAAGAGATACTTCGTAGCAAGAACCCAGGTGCTCACCAAAAGGTGACAGGAATTGAAGTGGTCGGAGTTATGGAAAATTTAGCCAACTTTTGGCGAAGTGTCTACGTTAGTTTTGGTGTATTCGTTATGCAAATATCGCGCGCCAATGGGATCTGAAAATTCGGATTTCTATCCCATTCCTTGCCGTGAGATAACCAGTAAAATTCAAATTTGTCGTTCATTGTAATTCGGTTGCATTATACATTCCTTTTTTGCTCAATGCTAATTTGGGCGTCAACATTAATCGGGATTCCACCTAACATTTGAATCCTATTACTAAAGAGACAGACTCTCATTACAAATAAGAGTCGCCGTGCACCTATTATGGTTTCTGCTGGCTTAACGAAAAACGGTTGGAGACCTAGGTATTACAGATGTATACAAGTTAATGGAATATCTGTAGAATTAAAATTAAATCACCTTTTTCAGAGGATCCGAGTAATATATTTTCTCACTTATTACGTATATAGACTTACTACTAAAAGCCTGTGGCTTTATTATCCAGCAACTTACTTTGCATTCCAGGACTTATCACAGAACACCCCTCACTTGATGCACAACTGAATTTCCTGAAAGAGTTCGCTAACTAGCCTGGTCAGATATTAACGCCTTCTAATTATGTATTAAGGAGATACAAATATATTACAATGGAGTAATTAGAGTACTGTTGTCGTAATTATAATTATAATGGCAGTGTTACTAGTGTTATTTGATGTTAAAGAGCATTTAGTTAACTAAATTATGCTTGGTGAAATAGCAGTACTTTTATATTATCTCGCCTAGATTCGGCGCGCTGTAGAGAAGCTGTGAAACAAATATCAATGAAGACCAAACTCCGTTCTTAGAGCTATCACTGATAGACTTGTTCTTTCTCCAGCGACCGTGGTCCTGTCAAATCGACTACTAGACCCCGAATGAGACGTTCAGACTACAAGTCAAAAGACGGCATATATACAATGAAATCTTTGAATAAATATCATTATGCTTATAAGTATGTATTATCAATCAATGCACAGTAAGATTCCGTTATTGCGTGCTTGCCAATCGTATCCTACGTATGGAATCGTAAAAGATAGCAGTGCTTAAGCTCCTATTTACTTTGTTTTTGAAACTAGTTCGGGGTATTAGTATATTTTCATTTCGAATGGACTATAATACAAAAGAAAAAATACTGTAACTACATATGTAGTCATAGTATGCCGTATTTTTAGGTTTTGGAGCTGCATGAGCATGTGATAATTTTACAGGACATGATAACGGCATGGTTAGATTAATCGTGATGCGATTAATTGCTTTAAGCTCTGTTATTTAATACAATATACCTAAATGATTTTCTGCACTGCTCGCAGACTCTGCTCAACCTGGTGATAGATAAAGGCCCAGCTTTTCACACGTCTTAACAATATTGCAAGCGGAAAAGCGGAAGCTCATTTACTATATACATATAACTTATGTATAGGTACTGCCTGCTCAATGCTAAAGAGAAAATGAACCTTTTGAATTATTCATTTGAGAAAATGAATGAGATTTTGAATTAATGATGTAGGGTTGCGCTGGGGTCTTTCTGTAATATTTGCGCTTTTCCAGAATGTCTTACTATACTACGTACAAGCATAATGGGCCCACTTTTCTAAAACACCCATTTTAATCTACGTAATTTTACTACTGAAGTTCAGTGCTAATACTTTGGCAAACTCTTCATTTATTCAGTCTTCTTATTTGTATACAACATAATAGCCATGACTATCTACCAATCAGGATTTCTACTGAAAAGAACATCCGATTTATGCTGTCATTTGACGACAGCATCAGATGAACTGGAATGCAAAAAGATAAACTGAAGACTATAAAGTGAACAACATTCGGAAGCACCTAATAGGTTTTCACTTACAGTATTTTCCCTGAAGATTGAACCCCATAATTGAAGACATACCTGTCGCTGTATTACCCCTGCCTGACTAGAAGCTTAATCTAGCATTTAAATAAATCCATGCAGAAACCAAGTCGGTTCATCCGTTCAGTTACATTTTCTCATTCTAAACTCCGTACGCTAATAGGTTTTCCGGTTGTAAAATAAGCTTACAAATACCGTACATAAGTTAAATGCACTCCACTAATTGGGATGAAGTAGAACAGCCAAAAAATGGCGATTAACTATATCGGGTGATGAAAATGGTTCTCAGTGGTCGAGAACGATACACATCTGTTATTGTTTGTTATCAACGAGGTCCATGGTACTCTCAGTGAGCCTTCCCCATCCACGAACCGACAGCGCTCTGAGAGCTCGTTTCAGCTGATACTTCTGTCCATCTTCCAACTCGGCTTTTCGCCACATATCGAGCATGCTTCCTTTTAACCGGATAATTCTGTTTTCGAAACTAGACCCTTCTATAATCTTTGGTATAAGGTTAGCTACAATTGTTAGACACCGTTGCGAAATAGGCGGCTCTGATTGAATTAAATCGAAGAAGTCTTCACGTAAATCCGTGTCCACTAGATACTCAGCTCCCGCTTCCTCACAGGACACGTTCACTAGAATTTTCATTGCCTGAAGGGACTGGTCAGGCGCCGCGCAAACGGCTTTTGAAGCTAGCAAACCTGTATACTTAAGTACTTCAGGATCCGACCCGTATTTTACCGTTAAATTAGTAAGAACGCACAGCGCAACCAACGAGATCATGGAACAGCCCTCGCTAAATGCTAACTCCAGGTAGTAGGGAATTTCGTCGACGAATTCCTCCTGATTCTCGTCATTTACACATAAATTAGCTGTCGCATTCAATGCCTGCAGTTTGATTGCATCATTTTCGTGTTGGCTCAACCTTTTCACTTGATTGAGAACTCCGTGCTTACGAAACTGGTCTTGATTGCTTGTGAAGGCGGAACAATTCGTGAGGATGCCGAGAGTCTCGCAGAGAACGGTCTCATCATTTGCGGTGAGAAGGAAGCCCAAACAGTCAACCTCGTCGTCGCTAATGACACGAGCCCCGTTGTACTTGAGATCTTCAACGAGTGCAGTCAACTCTTCAGTTTGCTTCTCGATCTGTTGTTGTTGTTCGAGCTGCTGCTGTGCAGGTGTCACTCCGAAAAATTCCGGCCCATTAACTTGGCTCGGGCTGTGAGTCGAATCAGTGAATTTTCGTACAACCGATAGCGGCAGAGGTGATGCTGATTTCGATGATGGCTGAGCACTGCCTTCCCAAAGAGAAGTGCACCATTGTCTCTGTGGTGTCGCCGATTCCACTTGCATCTGTTGTACCGCGCTGGACGTGCTGTTGCCGCTACTCGTTGTGGACGGAGACGAAGTGATGTAAGTGTCAAGCAAATTGTACAGAACGTAAAGTGAGCCGGCACCAAACGCTGCTATCGCCGCGGTCCTAGTAAGCCCCTCGTTTACGCGGAACAAATGCGACCAATCCATAACGCGTATTGGTGACTCTACGAAGTATTGACTGTATGGCAACGTTGAGTCAAGAACAGCGTAGCTGCAGCTTCGAGGCACGAGCTCTAGAATATCTGTGATAATCACATAGCGCTAATATCACACATAGGCATATATACTATTTGAGTTTTACTACTGCTACATGCCAATTGAAGCAATATTTTAAACTATTCTCAGACAGTAGTGCACCTTTCTTGGGCAATAAGGATGTTATAAGATGTAATAAGAACACAATGCTGACAAGGCTGTTGGTTTAATTTTTTACCACAAACTATAGTTAATGCACAGCATGATCACGAAGCCTTGATGTAAACTCTTACTACTGGGGCCCGCGCCACGGGAGATATGGGATGTACGCGGCTATTTTCAAACAAATTTCAGATGGCCTTCTTTACTCTATCCCTCCGATAAACTTATAGTGTCCGCGATGGCGCCGACCGTGACCTTGGCAAGCGCTGGGTCGCGCATTTAATGATTAGGCCGTTTTAGCTATCAATGTTCTGTCTGCCACCAGAACGTACCACACTAATTTCTGATGAAATGGTAATACATTGGATATAACCGTTCACCGCTTTAAACGTATCATGAAATAGTTCATCGGTTGCAGATATTTTGCGATTATGCAATTATAACTGTTTTGAAGGTTTACCTCGGATTTCAGTAAACAATTGAATGCGTTCCTGTCCTGTCTACGGAATTCTCTATCATTATTTCATCTGTAAAGGGCAGCACACACCCGTACTTTAGTTCCGACGAATAACTTTAAATAACGGAACAATCTGATGCGGTGTTTGATTTTCAAATAGAATGATGGATATTGTTGTCGAACAGTGCGCGAGTTGCACGTGCTGTCGAAATATAGGGTTGTATTACTATGTTTTCCTCTAGCGTCAAGTATAACTAGAAAGAACTTTTAGCATTCGCTACTGAGCCCAGCATGAATTTTTATAGACTATTTCGTGGTGTGTTAACGTGCAGCTCGGTTAGACTCTATAATAAATCCACAAAACGACCTGAAGTTTCGGAACTTCTTCGAGATGCATCCACCTTTGAGCTGAATTCCATTGGAGATCAGTGGAACAGTGATACGTATCCCATTGAAAGATCTCTGAAAAACAAACTTCGGGCAGAGGCTGTACTAACAAAACCTATGAAGGATCCTAGGTCGACAACTGTTGTTCTTTTTCCTGGACAGGTAGTTATTACTGATAAACCCACAAAATCTGTTACAAACATTCGATCTTGAAGTAAGTTTTTTTGTTTATATTTGAACGTTATTTTCACTTATTTTAAAACATAACGATCTTTGACATATGCTTCGCCTTTGGACATGGAGTAAACTAAGATATATCGGAGTGTTTGCTTGCTTGTCATATTTATGTTTCGATAGAGCTAACGGGTGTAATTTTTTTGACATAAGAACAGTAACTAGTTTTTTCGAAACAATAGTTTTTCCATTGTACGCATCGGAGCATCCTCTCAACGGAAAATCATAAAAAGCAATAAAGTAACGACAGCAAAAATGGTCAAAAATTCTCTTTTCGAAAATGGTAAGATAAGTCGAATTAACATAATGGCGAACTATTTCTATATTCGTGTTTTGTTTAGGGCGCACAATACACTGGAATGGCTAAGAATCTTCTTACTGTGCCGGGAGTAAAGGATATGTTCAACTTTGCCTCATCAGTTATGAAAATTGATCTACTCAAGCTATGCTTGGACGGTCCACAAGAAGTTCTGAACATGACAATCAACTGCCAAGCAGCGATGCTCTTAACAAGTCTTGCCGCTTTGGAAAAGTTGAAACTATCTTCTCCCGAACTTATAGAGCGATGCACAACAACCGCTGGTTTTAGTGTGGGCGAGTACTCGGCTCTTGTCTTTGGAGGAGCAATAAGCTTTGAAGACAGTAAGTTCCTGTAACAGCATAGAAATATTTTTCTCTCGTTGCAGTCCCTCATATATTTGAGAAACAATATAGAATATATATATATATATATAGTTTTTCATCAAAGGCAAAAATCAGCTAACGAATATGTCCTTTGTTATGCTATGCCCTCGAACCCTATCAATGGACGCGTTGATTATGACATCGTAATATTACGTCAGTATAGCTGTTCATTTGGTGAAACTCAGAGGTGAAGCTATGCAGATCTGCTCGGAGGAAAGACCGTCTGGACTCATGACAGTGTTCCTTCGGGCGGATTCAAAACTCAACCTAGGAACGAAATTGGCTCGCGAATGGTGCCAGGAACGAGAAAAGATTAAGGACCCGGTGTGCGAAATCGCGAGTCACCTCTTTCCACACTGCAAGGTCATAGGAGGGGACGAAAAGGTCAGCCAGAAGGCCAAAGTTTTTATAGTGTAAATTATAGTTTCGCAAAAAATCGCAAAACCATGTCCTTACAAATATTTATTGATTTAACTGGGATTGTACGCACAGTATTCGTACTCAGGAACAGTAAGCTAAGCTACTCTGTTCTCGAGTTTCAGTACTTGGTTATACAAGTTTATAAGAACATACAAGCTTAATATTTAATTGAAGTAAGAACAAGAAAAAATGACTAGGTTTGCATCGGTTTGTTTAAATGCATATATGTATAGATCTGTATTCTTTCTATCTATACGCTCCGTTAGGCTCTGGAGTTCCTTCAGCGCAATGCAAGAGAATTTAATCTGAAGAAATGCAAAAGGCTGACTGTATCTGGTGCTTTTCATACTAAGCTAATGAAGCCTGCTAAAGACGTTCTTGCAAATGCGCTCAATAAAGTGGTCATCAACCCACCAGCTATACAGGTGAGCTGAACAAATAGTATTTAAATACTAGTAAACGTTCCGCCTGCCTCACAATTTGAGCATTCTGTTAGGTCCAGATGTTTATTACTAGCCACTATGATAAATTGTCATGAAAATTTTGGAAACGTAGCAAATGATTTCCTATTTGAATTCGAACTATTTATTTAGGACGGCATATACACTAGCACATTAGCTATCTTTAAAGTACAACAAAGCTTTAAATGACTGATTAGCTATTAGCGTACACAACTGATTTCATCAATGTAAAACATTGGAAGTAATTAGTCCTCTGCCTTTTTAATTAATCAGCAGAAAACAATTAAAAGAACTAGAAGCCAAAGAATAAAAAACTAGCTACCTTAAAAATAATAAAAATCTGCCAAATATATACACATTTAGTATTTTTCGTAACAAAAGCAATCATAATACTGTAATAATCGACAGTGCATAGAAAAAATTTATTTATAGTTTTTCTGTTTCCTTTCTTAGCATTTGTCGTTATCAATAAATCACTCGCGGGACGTACAAGTGTGAGATACCTCACACGTATTGCCATATATATCATTTATACCTCATGAATGACAACTACATTCTCGAACACATACACATTTGCGTATTCCCGCATTCCCTCACGTAATGATACAACAGCCATCAATAGTCCGGCGATCTGTTGTATCGCCAGTATGACGTCTACTCTGCAAATTTATCTTGATCTTTTTGTTCTAGGTGCTTGCTTCGGGCTGTTTTACCATTGTTATTAATAATTGACTCGTTAGCTTTTCAACTTTTTTGACGTCCTGTGCGACCTGCAAATTATAGGTAGAGCGGAATATAGAAGATTAAAACTAAGCAAGCCGAGCGACGTCGGTTAGCTATTCATACATAATAAAACGTTCTTTACAAAGTTCTTTATCTATTAACTCCTATCCGATTCTGATATTGATATCATAATTAGTTTTTATATTATTGGCGTTGGGCAATTTATCTGCGAGCAATTCAAATGACAGTGGCAATAGTAATAATAATAAAGATAATTATTTGAATTTGTGCGTTATAATATATTAGTAATAATAATACTAATAATAATATATTCGTAGCTGCCATATAACGGAGTAGACTTTTCAGTAGTGGCATGGAACGAAGATCGTAAGTTACCTCTGTTTCGTACTGGTACACAGTAGAATCATCTGTGATTTTAACGTAAAGTTTTCCATTTGTGTGGCGGTACTTTACCACAAATCGACACTTGTCCGGGTTATTTAGGTAGAGTCGCTCAGCTGCTCGTGAAAATTCGTCCCACGATGCAATTAGCACCATTATAGCAGTATCAGTCACACAGCCTTAAGAAAGAGTAATAGACGCATTATTTTAAACATGCTCAGCTTATTTATGTATAATAATTCTAGCACTTACCACTAATTATTCCAGGTAATGTCAAATTTCAGCGCTAAGCCTTACAAGACGCCAGAGATGATTCGCAAGCACCTCGTTCAACAAATTTACAGCCCGGTTAAATGGGAGCAAGTTATGCAAAAAATATATATGCGGAACGATGACGTACCGTTCCCAAATACTTACGAAGTAGGCCCGGGTGACACCTTGAGGCCAATCCTTAAAATGGTTAACGCTAGAGCGTATGAGCAGTCCTACAAGCATGAGATCTAGATTTGTAAATGGGTGTAAAATGTTAGGTATGTTGTTGTGGTGCTGGGTCGCTAGAAGATCATTCGGGTTTCGCGATATCTTCAAAAGAAAAATATGTCTTTGGTTGTTATGGTGCATAAATTGGATTATTTCGTGCTCGTAAATGAGGAATAGCTTTGTACAATTTCATTTTAGAAAGCCAAAATGCCCCAATCTGATTATTACCGTGCAAATCGAAATGTATATGAATACAAAGGTTGATGTTTCTCAGACATTTTTTGTTTCTATAATAAAGCGGCGCGTCGAGCTTGAAATGAGATTGTTATGTAATGTATGTACGAAAATCAAGAAAACTATTTCTAAAAAAACCCCATCATAAATGACATATATAATACATTACCCAATGGAAAAATCAATAAATGAATAAGTCCGTTTTTACTTTCCCTTCTTTTTTTAGAACTAGTTTTAAAGATTAAGAAATTAAACTGTCATTGAACTATTATTTTATTGTTAGTAATAAACGGATAAAGTATATCATTATCGTACCGTAAAATACCGTAAAAATCGATCACTCACTGCATCGATTTCGCGGAATCATCGTAAGGTACACGTCCAGTGAAAGATTTGATAACTAAGTGCAGGAATTTCAAGAATAAATTCGAAGACTAAAGCTATAAATTTTTGCACGAATGTTGTTTTCAATGGCGAATTTTGTTAAGAGTAATTAACAAAGCATGTTCAATCACTTCGAATTCAATAATCAAATATCTTAGTGAAAAAAACAACGTGTCTAATTGTACCTATTGGGTAGTTCACAACAATTGGATATATCTCCGAACTTGCGGGACATTAGGTCGCCATTGTTCTACCAGAAAGAGTTGTCTATTAGGATTAATATAAAAGTTTATGCTTGCCTCTATTAAACTGAATTTTACGAAAAATGTATCCTTGCTCGCCTGAAATTAATTTGATTTTTCTACATTTCATTCATTCGTGGTTAAACAGGTATCCAGTGATTAAAATTTAGTATTATAACAGAAATCATTTCCATACGGAGCACTTGATAAATAGGTAGTGCTTTTCGCATGTACCTTATTTTAAAAATTCGTGACTAACTTGAATGTAAGTACTATAAGCTTACCTGAGCCAGTATGTTCTGTTATACGTCGTCGAACTATCCAGGTGAGCAGCACAATAGCTGCAGGTGCATCTAAGTTCGCACTTAATAGAAAACACAACAGATGTACAGCGGAAGTCTTCAATTAACGGACAGGGACATAAAAAGCGGATACGACGTTCCGCTCTTTGTTTACAAAATCTATAATATCGTGGCCTAACTTCGAAACCGCCTGTAAGAAATAAGTTCTGCTGTTCGAACTAGTGCTTGCGACAGGCTGTAAGCAACGCATCGCAAAAATGGCGACGGAACGGAGGACACGTGTGGAACATTTGGTGGTTGATGCAAACGCATTTATTCGAAATGTGAACGTTTTTGTGAGTATTCTAGAGGTACAAATTATCGACTTAATATTTAGCGTTCTAGCTCTCATCGTCAACGAAAAGAGTATATTGAGTAGTCTCGTGTTTGTTGAAAATATGGTGAATGCGCATACTCTTATTGTAAGGAACAACATTCTCCTTTACTTGAAGAAGTCAATTTTTTTGCGATTTGATTGAATTCGATAACTGATAGTAGATCGATAGTACTGCACAAACAAAAGAGTTTTGACGTCGACGCTTTATTGTGGTACCAGCTATCCAGCGTATAACGAAGCTTTTCATAAGCAACGATAAACTAATTGTGGAACTGATTTAGTTCTTATATGCCGGCCATTCGGTCAGCCAATTGATTACAGGATTTCTGACTTCACTAACATTACTAGGACGTTTCTTTCAAAACTGACAGGAACTTGGTGAGAACATCTACACATTGCCAAATGTCGTTTCGGAAATCCGAGATGCTACCACTCGACAGAGACTTCAGGTATTACCCTATGAACTAAAATTCCGAATTCCCGCCACGGAAAGCATTAAGGTAAGTGCTAGTCAGAGTAAGAAGCACCCTATGGAAGTCGGTTTACAAACTGCTTGTAATAAAGGTTGCATTACTTTACATTACAAACAACATATTTGTAGATGCTATTCTAATTTTTATTTTTCGCGAAATTTATAACCAAACATGTTCGCCTTGTGAACATGATTTTTGTTCAACACTGTGTATGGCGTCCAAGCTTTTCCGTAATAATTACTTGTACTCCGTAATAACTGCTTGATAATTATATAACATTCTTGTTACCCTCCAAAAACTTCAGGCGGTAACAGATTTTTCGAAGAAGACTGGAGATTACCGCTCGCTTTCATCGGTAGACTTGTCCATTCTTGGTCTAACCCATTTTTTGGAAAAGGAAGCTGTTGGCAGTATCAAACATTTGAACACAGAGCCAAAAAGCAACAGACCGCTGATCAATCCGCAACGCGGCCCAATTACATTGGTTGGGGCCATCGAAGTGCCCACTGCATCTTCCGCTACTGGGACAGCAGGCGATCACGTGCACAAAAATCGGGATGAACGTACTAGTAAGATAAGAGAAACATATTTGCGTTTTTTTTATGTTCACTTATCGGCAGCGGTTCAACAGGTTTCAAAAGTTCATCGTTGGATTTTTTTAAGGACGTGCATAAAGTATATATTAGTGAAATAGCGAAAGAGAAAATAACTTGTTGGGCATAGCTCTGACGCTTAAGCTTAAGCTAAAACTAAAAACTAAAAATAGCTTTTTTTAGTTTTGAAAAAGAGCAAAGGTCATTTACTTCTCCATCTACTTTATATTTGACTGAGACAGGTCTGCCTATTGTCATTGACGAGGATAAAGATGATACAAGTGAAACTGAAGAGAATATGGACAGCCACGGTATCATAAAACAAATGGACAACGTTTGTCTTACGGAACGCGAGGTTGGCGAAGATCGGCTTTTTGGTTTTGACAGTAACGGTGAAGGAAGTGAAGATGATGAAAACACAGAAGACGAAAACGATGTTGATTCTGGCTGGATCACTCCAGAGAACATCAAACAGGCAAGCTTAAATTACGAGCGATAAAGCTGGGGCAAATCGTGAATGTGTTCGAATCAATATTTACCTTATTTGCTGCATATTGCGTTTACAAATATTCACGGTTTATTTATTATATCAGTATTTACATACAACTAAAGCAGCGCTGATATGGACGTTAATTATCGAATTAAGAAAATCTTCATTTATGAAGAAGCCCACTAGGCGGTTAGTGTTAGAACCCTCCAACGAAAATTGTTATTCAACTGTATATATGATTAGAATTTGTGTGAATAGACCCACTTGACTAATATTCAGTAATTATGATAGTCTTATCAAAGATATTAGCAGGGTCATCTTTATTCAATGCATCGAGTTGTGTATACTGTGACTGATTACAGTTGCTCGACATTTTAGGTAAAACGCACATTGGGTCTGGGTCAAGTAGGTGCCCACCAAGACGAGGAAATGCCACAGGTAGCATGTATTACTGCTGATTTCGCCATGCAAAACGTGCTTATTCAGATGGGTCTGCATTGTCTTTCAATGGATGGTATCTGCATCCGCCGAGCCCGAACATACGTCCTCCGATGCTTTGCTTGCTTCAAACGTACGTCCGATATGACCCGCATCTTCTGTCCCGCCTGTGGGAATAAGGGTACCCTAAAGAAGGTAGCGGTTGAACTCGATGAAAATGGCGAACTCAAGATGTTCATCAACTATAAGCGGCCCATTAATCAAAGAGGACTGCGCTATCAGTTACCGTTGTTTAAAAGTACGTTCTACTTTGCAAAGACATAACTTGAACTGCTGAACACATACTTGGGCCCCGCATATTCTAGAAAAAAATCAGTGTATTCAATTGGGCTTCACTTGGCGGCACTACGTGGGGTTGACGAGCACGTTTTCTAAGCAATGGTCCATGTCGCCCCTTTTGGTACATCTGGTGTAAGAAAATCAAGTAAACTTTTTCTATAAAGAGCTAGACATTTTTCATTTAGAGGGACAATGCTATGGATTTTAATTAAGGTAAACATGTTGTTTAATTCATTTTAATTAACATTCGGATCGATCTTTTTTCAAGGTGGAAAACATTCAAATAATCCTATTCTGAACGAATATCAGCCTCGGCCTCAGAATAAGCTGCCTAAAAAGGCTTTAAAAAAAATCAGTGCGCTCGATCCCGATTATGCTGCTCAGGATAGTCCGTTTGCGAAGAAAGATGTGCAATCGCGTGCTGCGATGCTCGGTGTTCGGCAAATTGGCGGATTACGACCTGGCCTCGACAGAGATCCGTACATGAACCGAGTGCGGACGGGCAATAAAAAGCGGAGAAACAGACACTAACAGTAATAAGATTTTTGCATTCACTTGTGAAACACTCAGACACTGCCTGTTTAATTAATATTCTTTGTGAAATTAGTAGCAAGTTCGACATAGAGACGTTATTCGATGCTGAAGTTGAGAGTTAATCACAAGACAACATTGTTTTTCTAAAATCAAACTGGTATGATTATTATACAAGAAATATGCTAGATGAGGTGGCCATAGTAATTCAATATATGAATGTATATATTTCGGGTTAAAGCATAGTTTACAACGGAACTGATTATTGACTACGATAATAAAAGCATAGAAATGCATATTACGCGAACGGTTGGAAGAGTACGGTAACACCACATTGTTGTTTTTTATTCATCTAGCCTAAAATTATTCTGTCGTTAGCCTAAAATTATTCCGTCGGATTAGCACACAAGTTTCACTTAATTATTAGTCGGACTTTCTAGTTAGGACTGTATTCTTTAGTAAACAAAGAGTTGATGGAGATACTAGCCTAGCAAAAAAAGGACAAAAAGTGCCAGTGTGTTTAGCTACTTCAAATGAATCATAATTCTGAATTCTATTATAATATATCAATAGAGTACTCGCTATTCAATAGTTATAGCAATACTTCCAATATTTTGCGATATTTTTTAAAAGCTTTTTCATCATGTCAATCTAAGAAATTGAGGGCTAATGTGAATTGAGTACTATGGACCACAACATTACGGTGCTGTTGTTCGAGAAGTGTACCTGCCTTAAACTCTTTACAGTAACTCTTCATCCGCATTACGTGTGCTATCCGGATGAATACAGATAATAATAAGGTAAATATATTTATCAAAAAAGCTTCACGTGTAACTCTAAGTTTGTGTTGTTTCTTAGGATCCAGTTGGATGTATCATTTTTTCAAGCTAAGTCATTCCAATGACATGTACGCTAACGCAAAGAATTCCTTGCTGCCAGCCGTTCGTGGTCCTTCCTTTGTTTAAATAAAAGTAATTTTAACATGTCTTGTTGCAGAATTTTTATGAGTTTGCATAACGATAGTATGACAACACGGAGTAAAACTCCGTGTTGTCATAATATCGTTATGAGTTTGCCGTGTGTGACAAATTCACGAGCAGAATGAAAGTTAAAATAAATAGCATGAATGAACACGTTGTGATGTGAAGTGTTCCATTGCGTTAAGCTTCCAAGAACCAAAAAGCTATGGCTTCAGTCTGTAGGCTAACTCTCTGTGATTATCAACTAAATATTGCCCCTGTCATATATTGCCTTGTATGTGACCGATTCACGTAGCTTCGTAAGAACCGCAGTCACTGTTCTTTGTTTCAGTTGCCGTGCTTTTCTTGATTTCCACAACTAATATAACAGCCTTGAAAAGCTTTGGAACCATACCCTTCCCTAACCATCTGGTAGATTAGAATCAATGATAGCAAATAAATCTAATAGCCACAATACTTCTCTAGATGCATTACCTTCTAATTCAAAATATATTATTCCTTGGGGTCGACAGGCAATTTTTAGCTTCAAAGATATGTAATCTATGTGAGATACCTGTGTAAATATGTTTTTATTATGCAGTGTCGTGCGGCGATTAGCGTTTACCGATCGTTTATAGTGAGACGATTGGAACGGGAGAAGCTGAGTAGCCAAATGACGGCATTATCTTTAGAACCATTGAGCTTACTAGTGAGCATAATGCTAAAAAAAGACGGTGTAATCGTAATTAATTATCAGTAGTGTTATGTGCTCAATGATTTTCACGTTTAGTCGCTGTCTACCTATAATATTAAAACAATTTGCTGCGCTATCTTTGCCCTTCCAAGTACAAAGAAAGACTTTTCCCTTACGTACATTCTATAAAACTAGAGTTAGCCATGCGCCGACATGAAATTTATATTTTAGACCAACGAGTTAGGCAATACAGGTCGAACTTTTGATACGTTGTTTTATTATTGCAACTACATACAAAAAAGCGATATGCACATACATATGATATCTGTATATATGTATTTGTGTAGGCTTCATTTTCGTCATAGTAAAGAGTACATAACACACCTAACGAAGGGAAAAGAGGACATCACAGCGTCAATGTTATTATCGAGTATTTGTTAAGACCATTGTTTTAACGTATAGTGACATGTAGATTCATGTAGATTCAGATTAAATTCTTTTTTTTTTAATTTTTTTAATGTCCGCTTCAGAATTTTTCAAGCCTCTATTAACTCATTAGGATTTTGAAAACGTGTATAGTTAGTTCACTCCTCGTTTAATCCTTGTGTGTAAAAATGTGTGGGACGTATATTTTCATCTTTACGTTAATAGACTCGGATAAACACAAAATCTATTTTAAATAATCTTTCCATTTGGCCTTTGATTATATTCACACGCATCGGTATATATCACATGTTTTGCCTCACTTTTTTTAAAGAATTTTCATTCGTTTCCAGGCTTCTCTATCAACAAGCTGAAAACAGATCGGTTACATTCGTGTGGTACAATATGCAAAGCATTTCTACAGATGAAAACGATGTTGCATTCTGTTACATCTAGTGTATTGCATATATATATA